>NW_011888894.1:1712162-1718649 GCF_000151845.1 Pteropus vampyrus
GTGCACACACAACAAGTTTGGGGTGGCTTTCCTCTGGGAGGAAAAAGACAAATACAGCTCAGCTTTCCAACCATTTTTGTTTCTAGTCTTCCCTAATCCCCACTCTCCGTTACACACATGAGCAGAGGTAAATGCATGGGTATGTGTGTGTACACGCACATGAACACACACATGTGCATGCACACGCACAAGCTCAGGGCTCTCTGCTCTTCACCACAGGTGTCCGCTCTGTCCAGCGCCGGGGGAGTGGAGAACCTCATCCTCCTAGAGCAGGAGAAGCACCGGCCCCACGAGGTGGGCTCCGTGCAGTGGGCCGGGAGCACCTTTGGGCCCATGCAGAAGAGCCGGCTTGGGGAGCACGAGTTTGAGGCCCTCATGAGGATGCTGGACAATCTGGTGAGTCTCCTGCCATTATCCTTTTAGGCAAGTCCATTAAGGCTTAGCCCCAGAACCAGTCAGCATGAGGCAGTAGGTGGGCGTCAGAATTGCCAGCATCACAGTTATTTTGTTAAAGCCTCGTTGACTGACAGCTTGACTTAGAATTTGTGGTCATTCTAATAGTAGTTGAGGTGGCCTTTGCTATCCCTTCCCAGGGCTATAATGTCATACCTGCAGAATGCTCTTTGGAGACGGGGTAAGAAGATATAGGTTGGTAAGGGAAGTAGTAATACAGTAAAAATCAGAACCACAGAACCTCTCATAGTGTGACTTAGTTCACACTTTTGTAGTTAGTTCTTTAATGCAGAAACACATAATACCACCAATTTCATTATTTCAGGTGAGCAGCATCGTGACAATATGCTATTGTAATAATTGAATGAATTAGTCATTACAAGAGTTAACTGGGAAGTGTCTAGGAATGGGATTTAAAGGATACACAAGAATTTTAAGACATTCTTTCTTCTAGAGGCTAACGATTTAGTTGATGACATGACACATAAGCCGGAGACAATTCAAGAACAAGAAGAAAGCTTATACCATACACGAGGAGCTAATTGCAGGAAGAAGAGACTCTTAACTTCTTAGATTGCTAATAGTGAAACATGAGACCTAGCTTTGTAGCATTTCCATATCTAATTCATCCCTCACCACTGCTCTTGTCTTGGTCTCTCCTCATTGTGCCTAGGTCATTGCGATAATCAATACTTTCCTCTTTGCCTCCAGTTCCTCCTAATCATCTCCACCTTATTACCAGGCTGACCATGAGGGTCACTTTATAATGATGAAAGATACAATCCACAATGAAAATACAACTCTCATTAGCATTTGCATGCTGAATAGTCTATGCCTAAATAAAGCACCTGAACCAGACGGTTTCATACAGGAATTCTTTCAACTCTTTAAGAAACAGACAATTCTTATGTTATTTTAATCTTTCTCAGAGAAGAATGAAAGAAGGACCATAGCAATTATAACATAGTCAGAGCAATCTTACTTGGAGTTGATGAAAAATACTGCAAGAAAACTAGCAAATAGTATGCAGCATAACATCAGGATAACAATACACAATAACCAAGAAAGGGTTCATTCCTGGTATTCAAGGAAGCCTTAATATTATCAACCTTTTAAATATGTTTTTTAATGTTAATGACTCTAGGGATAAAAACCTTTTGATCATTTTAATAAATATAAAAGGCAGTGGACAACAATTTGGCATCAACTTATAAAAATAAAAGCTGTTAAGTAGAACAAGAAGACACTTATTTAACATAATTAAAATGACTTTTCTCAAAACATGAGCCATTATTATGGCCAAACACTAGGAGTATTTCCATTAAATTTTACACTTGATCTTAGCCAAAAGCCCAAGAAGCAATCTATTGAGTTTTGAAACAAAATAATGACTCCTGCTCTCAGCGCTGTTATTTAATATTGTTCTAGAATAGAATTGGAACTCAATCCAAAGCAAGGAGGCATAAAAATAAGAGGTATAAATATTACAAAGGAAACGAAATTATAATTTTTTGTAGATAGCGTGGTTATATGCCTTAAAGTCCAAAAGAGTCAACTGAAAGTAATATAAGAAATAATTAGTGCATTTTAAAGTAGTCACATGAAAATGCATACAAAAATTAGTAGGTTTTTTTTCTATTTTAACACATAATATATTTGAAAATATAATAATGGGAGAAAATAACTCCATTTGCAAATGCAACAAAATCATAAAACATTAAGCAGAACTCATTTAGAGAAAACCACATAGCTTTACCAATAGACATCAGAGAAAATCTGAAATCAGTGAAGAGCTATAATTTATTTTTGGTTAGAAAGCTTCCATAGGATAAAGAGATCACTTTTCCAAATTGACCAATAAATTCAATGTAATTCCTTTAAAAATGAGGAAAGGTGTAAGGACTTAGCAAAGTATTCTTCTAGGTGAAATTCAGAATGGTTAGGAAAATCCTATAAGGAGAAGGGAAATTAGGGGTACTTGTCTCACCACATGGTAAAGCGTGATAAAGCTTAAGTAACTAAACGGAGGAGCACTAGTGCAGAATGCACAGGCAAATCAGTGTGACAGCTTAGAAAATCTAGAAGTAGATCCCAAATATATGAGAAATTAACACAGGGCAAACAGGGCAAAAAGATAGACTGCTAGCCATTTAGAGAAGAAAACTAACATGGATTGCTACCTCATGCCTTTCGACAAGATAAATTCCTGATTTATCAAAAATTTAAACATATAAAACAAAACACATAGATATTAAAAACATAGATTAATATTTGTGATGGTCTTGTGCTGAGGAAGACCTTGCTAGCATGGCAGGAAAGCCTAAAATCATGATGACGAATATTAATAGATATAATTACATTAAAATTCAAAATGTGCATTTTCTAAACCATTCCCTCAACCATAAACAAAACTAAAAGACAAACTATGGGAGGAAATGTTTGCAAATCTTGACAGTCAAAAGATTAAAATCCTTAATATAAAAAGAAACATTATAAATCAATGTGAGAAAGAAAAACATATCAACAGAAAAATGAATCAAGAACACAATTTACAAAGGAAGACATTCAAGTGGCCATCCAGTATAATTAAAAACATCTAATTTTACTAGTAATCCAAAAGAGAGCAAAACAGAATTAGAGAAAACAGAATTAGAGAAGAAGCTGAGAATGGCTTCACGGCTGCCAAGATTCCTGAGTATTCTTTCTCACTGAGCAGCAGTCCATTCTCCTTTTGTGAGAGACATGGTCTTGCTTAGGAGACAGGGGTGTTCTTGAGTCAGATTTGAGAGTTCTGAGAGGAAAATATTTAAGAAGCCTCAGAGTGGAGGGAGGGAGGCTGACTATTAGAATCCAGCTGGGAAGCTTTTAAAAATCCTGTTGCCCAGACCACACTACCATCTGGTGACACGGGCAGTTATGAGGTCGGCCCAGGCATCAGCATTTTTAAAGCTCCCACATGGTTCCAATGTGCAGGAGGGTTTGAGAACACTGCATGGGATGAAAAGTTGGAGCTTTGTTTGGGTAAGGAGCTCTGTCTGGTCCACAAGGTCCCAGGGATTTTCTCAGCCTTGGCGTATTGGGGTGGAGGAGGGGAGAGTTTGGGGTGAAGGAGGGGAGAGGGTGGGAGATCAAAACAGGAAACAGTTCTGAAATACAGCCGAGAAGCGGCAAAGCCTGAGTTGTATTATGGAGATTAGGTTTAAAATGAGTTATTAGATGGAAGGGGATTTAGTGTGTGGGTGGGCATGCAGGCATATAGAGACCATTTCCCCCACAATCAGTGGTTCTTTTTTTGTCCTTTTTAGGGTTATAGAACAGGCTACACGTACCGTTACCCCTTCGTTCAAGAGAAAACCAAACACAAAAGTGAGGTGGAGATTCCGGCCACGGTCACAGCCTTTGTGTTCGAGGAGGATGGCGCCCCGGTGCCCACTCTGCGGCAGCACGCCCAGAAGCAGCAAAAGGAGAAGACCCGCTGGCTCAACACGCCCAACACCTACCTGCGGGTCAACGTGGCCGACGAGGTCCAGAGGAGCATGGGCAGCCCCCGGCCCAAGACCACAGTAAGGCGGGCAGCAAGGAGCTCCTGATGGGGAAGGCCAGGGTTGGGGAGAGTGCCCGGCTATGTGTCTCCTCTGGGCCTATGTTAGCACAAGCTCTGATTAGGACTTTCTATCGGACGTCTGGGAGCAGTTCTTTGTGCCCATGGAACCTCTGATCACCTCTTTCTTACACCTCTACGCTGAGTTTTTGGGTCTAGAGGGTGGCTGGACCAGGTTATCCTTAGCAGCATGAGAGCCAAGAGCAATTGATGTTTGCTTCTTGCTCCCACATCCAGAGGGGGCTTCTGGGAAGTTCAAGAATGGGTATCCAACATTTAAACTGCACATCTGATGCAAACCCAGGAGGTGGGTGGGATATACATTTCTATCTATTACATTATCTCCCCCACCCCAACACACACACTCACTTTGACTCTTAATCTGATTTTTTATTAACATTAAAGTAGCTAGCAGCCAAATAGACTAGCTCTTCATTAAAAAACGATAATAAAATAAAGCCTTGCAAATTAACATCATTGAGTTGTCTAATACTGAAGCTCAGGTGACTGTCTATCTGTCATTGCTGGTTACCAAGGATCTGACCTCTACTCTTAAGTATTCTTTATGGCTATTGACCTGGATCTTTTTCGGCAGCTAGGTCATTTGTTGCCCATCTCTGCTCTGGGAGACAGACATCACAGAGGCCCCCTGGGAGAGACTATATATGTATAGGCTTGCCGACCTTCCATGTAGGCCTGTCGGCTCAGATCTCATGGGGCAGACCACTGGGGAGGACACCTGGGTCTTATTCCTTTGCCTTACCCACCTGGCCTTGTGTGTGTTCAGTGGATGAAGGCTGACGAGGTGGAGAAATCCAGCAGTGGCATGCCGATACGGATTGAAAACCCAAACCAATTTGTGCCTCTCTATACTGACCCCCAAGAAGTGCTGGACATGCGAAACAAGGTAGGGTGGTAGCCATCTCTTGTCCCTCAAGGATGTGGGGGGAGGCTGGTTTCCTAGGGTGCTCCTGACTTATCAACACCCCATGGTGCCTCTTATGAGTCAGAAAGAAACTACATTTATTGGCTTTATTCCGGGCACTGTGCTAAGTGCCGCACTGATGTAGTCCTCTAGAACCCTTACATAGAGAGGTGTTTGCTTTAGGCATTAGGTGTGTCTAAGAGACCTGCCCACAAATTGAGTTTTTATTAATTCTATGCTATTTTCCTTTTGGCCCATTTTCAAGATTTCAAAATCTTTTATATTTATTTCTCCACCTTTGCTTTACAGTTCACTTATATTTTTAATGTTACGTTAAAAACTTAAGTTGTAGCAGACCACCTTCAGATACACTCACAAAACAGCTTGTCTAAGGACCCTCTGAAGTGCTTGTTTGAAATGCAGATTCCTGGGTCACCCCCCATCTTACTCCCCAAGAGATTCAGATTCAATAGGTGTGGTGGCCCTGAAATCTGTATTTTATTTTATTTTATTATTATTTTTTTAACTCCTACAGCACCTGGTCTTCCTAAGTGGTCTCCCATCCAAGTACTAACCAGGCCTGACCCAGCTTAGCTTCCCAGATCGGGCTTGTTCAGGGTGGCGTGGCCGTATACTGAAATCTGTATTTTAAACAAACTCCTCAGGGTCTTCTTGGGAATATTAAAATTTGAGACTATCCCTCAAGGATCGACTCTGCCTCCTTTCACGCTTCACTTCCTACAGTTACCTTGCCTGAGTCAATGAGAATCTGGCGTTTTACATAAACCGCTCGTTCACTCTGAAACAGACATGGAGACTGTCTCAGAGTGACAGACTCTGTTAGAAATAGAGGAGACAGGCACCCAACCGCTGGAGGACCTTTTTAGACCCAAGTCACAAATCACACTGGACACCAGTAGGCCCCGGGAATGCCCTTCCCACACTCCACACTCTGACACTGAACAGAGAGCTCACTCTCCCCCTCCTTTTCCACACAGATTCGAGAACAAAACCGACAAGATGTGAAGTCGGCAGGGCCCCAGTCTCAGCTCCTGGCGAGCGTCATCGCTGAGAAGAGCCGAAGCCCGGTACAGCAGCGGCAGCCCCTGTCTGGAGGGGAAGCATGTGTGCCTCCCAGGTCTTCAGTGCCCGGGGCTGGGCAGCAGGACCCCTGAGTCCTCATGCCCACTTCCCTCTGTGATCTTGGGTGCTGATGCTCTTGCTGCAAAACGGACGCCGTGGGGTCCAGGGGAGTGTCTAATCACCCGCTGTGGGCACTGGGCGGGGCAGCAGCTGCCCAGCCTGCCCATGGGAGTGAGGCTGACTTCCATGCTTCTCCCGTGGAGCTCCACTCTGCCGTCTCTTAGAATCCTGCAAAGTGGGGAATGTGGCTGGCAGCTCCCAGCTGCTCAGGCTTGCCTGCCTGAGCATTTCTGGCCTCTGTGCGGATATGGCATCGTGAGACTGTAGCTGTAGGAAGATGCTCGTGTGCTCTCAGAGGGGAGGCA
>NW_011888894.1:1718699-1730087 GCF_000151845.1 Pteropus vampyrus
CCCGGGGCTGGGCAGCAGGACCCCTGAGTCCTCATGCCCACTTCCCTCTGTGATCTTGGGTGCTGATGCTCTTGCTGCAAAACGGACGCCGTGGGGTCCAGGGGAGTGTCTAATCACCCGCTGTGGGCACTGGGCGGGGCAGCAGCTGCCCAGCCTGCCCATGGGAGTGAGGCTGACTTCCATGCTTCTCCCGTGGAGCTCCACTCTGCCGTCTCTTAGAATCCTGCAAAGTGGGGAATGTGGCTGGCAGCTCCCAGCTGCTCGGGCTTGCCTGCCTGAGCATTTCTGGCCTCTGTGCGGATATGGCATCGTGAGACTGTAGCTGTAGGAAGATGCTCGTGTGCTCTCAGAGGGGAGGCACGTGTATAAGGACCAGTGCTCCTACAGAATGGGAAGGGGAAGGTAGTTGCCCTCCCCACCCCCCACATAGAGTTAGAAAGTATAAAGTCATTGTTTCTATGCTTGAGATAGAACAGTGTTTGTCTAGTGCTTAGCAAAAGGAGTAAAGATCAGACTTCTGGCTTGTGTTGGAAATCATTGCCACTAACTACAAACTAGCAATGGGCATGGCATCTTTCTTAGCAGCAAGAAGGGGTAAAATACAGAAACCATCTTCTCTGCTGAGCAAATCGACATGATGCAATGATTTCAGATCAGGCTGCAGCCCACAGCGTGTGGGTGCCCACAGCGTGTGGGTGCCCATTGGCCGGCAAAGTGTGAAGGTTATGTCATCACACTCACCTCCATCTTATCTCAACTCAGCCAAGATGAGGAACACCAAATGTGCCACGGGTTCAAGAATAGAAATACCCTGTGATACTGGGGCGATGTGAGAGTTCAAGGCAATGAGCAAAATTGTTAAAAACTTTGCCATTTATACCAAATGCTCTCCTTGGAGTCCCTCTTCTTGGAATTCTGGTCTTGGACTCTCTTTTGAACCTATGATTCCTTAAGATATGTCCAGTACTGCCCCTCTTTTGGGAGGAGCCCGTGAGCCCCTCGTCAGGAGGTCTGATGGGCCAGAGGAAGATGGCCAGGCATGTGTGGTGTGGGCCAGCTGCCCAGGGCTCGCCTGCCCCTGGGTTTCCCTTTCTTTGCTCCTCCTCAGCTCCAAAGCACTGCATTCTCAAAGGTCAAGATGAGGATGCTGGATTAGGAAAAAGGACTATGGAGTCTGAATTTTAGTCCCTGTCTTGAGCTAGAGGGGTCAGAGAATTCCTGAAGCTTACACGAGTTTACTCAGCTGGTGAGCTCCCAAGAGCTAGGGGCTCCATGGAGGTGGTTAAACAGTGCTTTTGCCAATATCCCCGCAGGGACCTGCAGTCTAGGCAGGTTGAAGATCTGAGATTCAGGACCTTGGTCCCCTTGTGATTTATGACTGTGTGCAAAACAGGCCTAACACTTTGGACTGAGAATGCTGAAGCCGCTGTCTGTTTTACTGCTGTGTGCTGTAGCTTGTGCTGCTTTGCGGGAGAGGGAGGTGCAGGGTGGGGAAGAGCTGGCATGATGCTGACTGAGCCAATGCTTTGCTGGCTGGAATTTGGCTGACTGACTTTGGGCCACTGACTGTATTTGTATAGTGATGGCTTGCAAGCGTCCACAGGAGGGACTGCAATAAAGGTGTGTCTTCCTTCTGCTTGGGAGCATCCTTTGATTTTATTTCTGGGGCAGAGGGTGGACCCCCTGTATTCATCCAAGCAGTTGTGAAGAATCCGGGTCTGGGGGTGAGGTAGCCGTGGGGAGAAAGGAACAGCCCTACCCCGAGGCCCTGGGCTGTTTCCAAGAAGCTGCATGCCACGCTGTCCCTAGCAAGACCACTGGCAGCCACATGAGTCTGAAAGGAAGCTCGGGCCTGGGCCCCAACCCCGGCGATCAGAGAGCAACACACACTGTGGTTAACTTTCAGTCTACAGAGAGCCAGCTGATGGCCAAGGGCGACGCAGACACCAAAGACGAGTCAGAGGAGACGGTGCCCAACCCCTTCAGCCAACTCACTGACCAGGAGCTGGAGGAGTACAAGAAAGAGGTGGAGAGGAAGAAACTAGAACTCGAAGGTAAAGAACCCCGGTGCTTCAGGATCTCCCAGGCTGGAGAGGAGGGTTTGGGGGTGGAGAGAGATTGAGAGAGAGAGAGAGAGAGAGAGAGAGAGAGAGAGAGAGCGAGAGAGAATGAGAGAAAGCAGAGCAACCGGCAGACCTGGAAATCAGGCCTTCCCTCCTGGGCCCTCAGGGCTCAACTAGCCTCCTCTTGCTTTCATTTTTAATCCTCACTTGCTTCTTTCTCTCTCTTCTCTGTCCTAGCCTCAATTGAACCTTCTTGCTCAATCACCAAATAATATTCTTACTAGCATAATACTATTAATCACAATGACGACCCTCGTTGCTCAGTGCCTAATGTTACATGGTGTCCTCAGGACCTCCTCTGACCCTCTCACCTGGGTATAAAGAGTTAATCCTTACAGAGTGCTTAGAATAGTGCCTATAAATATGGCTTACATCAGTCAACACCAGATAAATGGTAGCTACGAGAAGATAATTATAATAGTGATAATTATTAATTATCTGTCAGATCTGTTATATAAACCTTTTTAGCCTGGCAGTCAAAACTCTCCACTAGCCGACTTTATTTCACTCCTTTATTTCAGAATCTCGAGTTAAGCTCACCTCTCTATGTTGACTCCTAGAAAGACATTCATACTCATGATAGTTATGCCCTTGTTCATGTCCTTGCCCTTTCCTAGCATGGTTTCCCTTTCTGGACGAGCCTGATCCAAAGGTATCTACACTTCAGGCTCCACCTCAAACCCCCTCCTAGGAAGCCTGCTCTATCTCTCCCCACCCCCACACTGAGCTGTCCTTTCTCTTTGCCTCAGGCGCAATCAGGGCTTAAGACCTAGAACTCAGCTCTTAGTTTTGTCCACCAGGCTAGGCTTTCACTCCCTCAGGGCAGGGTCTTCCTCCACCATCCCCCTCCCCACCCAGAGTCAGCTGTCTTCCTGGGGGCCAAGCCGGCACTAGCAAAACCCTTGCTGGCTTCTTTGGAGTTCTAATGGGCCAACTGAAAAAGTAGGTAGAAAAATATGGTGCTTTGAATCCCTAGGCATTGTTTGGACTGAACATGTAAATTAGATAAATTAAATCATAAAGGAGCTACATGCCAACAAATCACGGGTGGAAACTCTCTTGCTGCCCTTGTCAGGGGTAATATTTCATCAGTGGATGTGTTTGATGGAGGAAACAGAACGTGACTCTGACTCCTCCCATTGGCATCCCCAGGATGTAGCAGAAATAACAAAAGGATGGGGGAGCAGGTAACTACAGGCAGGAGCAATGAGGACCAAATAGAAGAAAGCAATTTTTTTAATGCTCTCTTTCTGCCCGTCTCTCTTCTGCTTGACCTTTATCCTGAGGTAGTTTTCTGTATTTTCAGGAGAAAAGGAAACTGCCACAGAGGAGCCTGGCTCACCTGTAAAGTCTGCACCTGCTTCTCCAGCACAGAGTCCAGCAAAATCAGAGACAAAGAGCCCCGTGGTCTCTCCCTCCAAGTCTTTAGATGGTGAGTCGGTGAGTCTGACCTCAGCAGCCAGGAGAGAGAGAGAGATGCATTCACAGGCTGAGAAAGAGGTCTGCATGGAAGGCGGGCCAGGCGTGCACCCTGCAGGGACCCAGCCTTTCAACAGGTGTTGTCTCCCTACCCGAAAAGCTTTTCCCTCTGCCATTTCTAGAGAATCTGAAATAGGGGTTACCAAAATAAACTTGTTCCGTTCACAGGCTGTGACCATACACCTTACAGCTTAGGCCCAGCCCAAGCAGTGACGAGTAAGTTAATGACTGACTCAGAGCCTCTCACTTCTAACTCAGGCTGGGTTGGCTGGTGGGCCTTTCCCGATGCACTAGCCCACTGCTCAGACCTTAATATGCCCAAGGATCATCTACAAATTTTGTTAAAATGAAGATTCTGGGTCAGCAAGTCCAGGTGGGACCTGAGACTCTGCATTTCCAACAAATTCCCAGATGAGGCTTATGAGGTCATCCTCGGCTTTGTGCCTGGGAATCACGTGGGGGCGTTCTAACAGCCCTGAAGCCTGCCTTGGTCCCATCCACCAGCTGTTGAGTTAAATGGTGTGGGGGTGGGGCCGGGGATGCATGCAGCCTGGAGTTTTAAGACCCCACCAGGTGAATCTACTGTGTAGCCCAGGTCGAGAACCACCTCACTAGCTACTAATTTAGAGAACTGAGTTCTAGGCCCAATTCAACTGCTAACTAATAACTCAGCTGCTAATTTGAGAAAATCTAATGATCTTTGTACCTCAGTTTCCTTGTCTATCAAATAGGGCTACTAATATTTTCCCTTTTTAAGGTTCTTATATGTATAAGGAAAGTTGGAGGTGAAAGCATACATTGAAAGAGTAAAAGCATGATTTAAATGTAAGATCCGATTATGGTTATGATTGATACTGTGTATGACAGATAATACTTTTATAGCCCATTCCACCTAGATCATGAAAGTGTCTTTAATGAGCTCTTGGAATCACTCCTGGGCATAAACAATCCTCCCCTGGCTCCCTAGAGCCCTCACCAGGGAGAGGCGTACCGCCATGCCAGGAGCAGCGGCTTGGTGGCCTCAAGGAGTCTTCTCCCTCCTGGGTGGAAGGTCACCTATGTGGAAGCTGCTAGAACCCCCCAACCCCTGAGCACCCTCCGCAGGTGAATTGCTGCCTTGTATGCGGGCCTGGTGCTGCCAGAGGAAACCGATCTGCTTGAGGCGAGAGCCCCAAGTGGATGTCCCCCAGCTGTTTGTGTTCATTGTGTCTCATCGTGGTGGTGTTGTCGACCTGTCTCCACAACGTCTTCCTTTCTCTTCCCATTCGTGCCTTCATCAAAGGACTTTCCTCCGATTCTGAATACTTGTCTCTGTAGTAAGTATAGAGAGGCTATTTACTAACTCACTCCAACTCTCGCAATGGGGGAGGGAGGACTTTTCAAAAGAAATACATTTCTTTCCATTTTTTTTTTGCAACTCACAACCCTGCCTTCGGGAGGTTTCCTGGCTATAAAATTCATGACCAATTCCACATGTGCTGTGCATGGACAAGGCTTCTCTGAAGGATATATACACATAGGACACGCCCATGCACAAACACACACCAGTACTCCATGGCACACCACCCAGAAGCAGCAAGGCCCACAGTGAACGGGCACTAGGGCCAGCTCCTGGGTACTCCCCGTGGTGAAGTGCTTACGGCCCTAGGGCACCTCTGCATTCCTGTTCCCAATGCTCAGGCACCTCCAAGGAGCCCATGACCTCCTCAAAGGCTGTGGGCCAGAACCCAAATGACCTTGAGACCAACTGTCATATAGGGATGCACAGAGCACCCAGCTTGACTGATGTCTTCAGCATGCCTCAGGGCATGTGTACCTACTGCACGGAAGTCCGGGCTGGAGAAGAGGCTCGTGGCAGGAGTGGGACGAGGGCTGGCGATTCCGTTTTAGTTCCCAGGAGCCCCTTGAAGCAACCTCTGCTGCTCAGTGGGGCAGACGGCAGGAGGACTGTGAGATGGGTGGGATAACTGCTTACTCACCACCTGACATCATCCCCACTCCGGCAGGATCCTGCTTCTCTCTGGTACAGATCTGTGCCCCTGTAGGGAACACACCAAAGTTGCGTTGTTGGAAAACTGAAAGTCTTCATCCAAGACCCTTCCTGTAACACAGACAGAGCTGGGGAACACGGGCCTCCTCTGAGCAGACCCCACATGATGGGGCATAAGCTGTAGCTGCCTAAGGTGACCAGTGAGGAGTGGGGTTGATGGCTTTGGCCGGCTGCCCAATGGCTTGCCCTGCTCCTCCAGGTGGACAGGGCTGACCCTCTGAGCAGCATCTGCACTTTCACACTGAACACACTCATCGGATCAGGGCTGGCTTTTTCACTGTGTGGCACCATGCTCTCAGGTCCTCTTATGCTGAGTCACCTCAGCGTCTCGCCTCTTCGGTCTCCCTGACTCCTACTCTGTTAGCCTCTCTGAAGGACAGTCTTTTAAATCCTCTTCCTTCACATCTGACCATCTCTGTCATTGCCTTCTCTTTGACCAGCTCCTGACTGTCTTTGCCCCTGCCGACTCCATCCCCCAGTGAACCCTCAGGAGCACCAGCTACACCTGCAAAGAAGGAGCCCTGCACTTAACATCAAAAATCAGCTCTGCCACTTACTAAGTTAGCCATCCCAAATAAGTCACTTCAAAACACTGCATAATGGAGGAACAACACAAACGCTTGCCCTTTCTAACTCACACCATTGTTATCAGGATAAAATGAGCTAAAAAATATAAGAGGACCTTATAATGTGCTTAGATAAATTAGTTCTCATCATGCACTATGTTCTCAGGATCGCAAGCAATTGCTGTTGTTAGCCCCTAAGTTTTGGGGTAGTTTGTTATCCAGCAATAGATAATTATTAAATCGTGGTGAATAGTAAAAACTAGTTTTATGGAAATTAGTTCTTCTGTGGGTTGACTGGGCTCAGTGGGATGGTTCTTCTGCTCCACTGATGTCAGCTGGGGCTGCAGTCATTTGGGAGCTTGACTCAACCGGAACTACAGAGATGGCGCATTCACGTGTCAGGTGCCTTGGCAGTGGCAGCTGGAAGGCTAGGCTCAGCAGGCACACTGGGATGGCTGGGACTGTCAATCATCTATCTCTCTGTCTATCATCTATCTATCATTATCTATCTATCTATCTATCTATCATCTATCTATCTATCTATCTATCTATCTATCATTATCTATCTATCTATCTATCTATCTATCTATCTATCTCTATCTATCTATCTATCATCTCTGTCTCTGTCTCCATCTCTGTCTCTCTCCATGTGGTTGTAGGGCCTCACCTAACAGGTTCCCTCCAGGCAGGATAAAGACCTGGAGTGGGGAGTGGGGCCCTGGCTGTTAGAACGGGCCAACCAGGTACCTTCCTTTTTGGGTTAATCCTTCTATCTTAGAAACACAGGGTTCATGTCACTCAGGGATTCCATTCTCCTTCTTCCTTCCCCTCTCTGCCTACTGAGAAGATATCCTCCATTCTTACAAAGTTCCTCACTGGTGTAGGAAATGAAGTGAGAATGAAAACATGTATTGCCATAGTAGTGAAGCCAAACCAGTTATAATTCTTAGATGCCTCCAGTTGTATGTGACATGACGCCCCCTTCCTATAGTCTCTGTCCTTGCCTGTGTCTTTTCCCTTGTTCTATGCCTGGAAAAGCTTCGAGCTGGGCCCTAACTGGGCCTCCTGCCATGTTTGGACACCATTACCTGTTTGCTTTTATAGTCAAGAGCCCAGAATCCGACCTGGCACGGGCTCGTTCCCAGGGCAGGCTATGAAGAAGGGGTACAGGTTTGGATGAGACCCCTGCCTACCCTCTACCCCTGCAGTACAGCCTGCCATCCCACTGCTGCAGACTTACTTTGTAGAATTGCCTAGAAATGGCTCTTGTAACCCCAGGTAGAAGCTCTCACCTGAATGACATCTTATGGGTCATATCTTTTAATCTTTTTCCAGAAGGTGCTAAGAAGACAGAAACGAGCAAAGCCGCCACAGAGCCCGAAACAACACAGCCGGAAGGGGTGGTGGTCAACGGCAGGGAGGATGAGCAGACAGCAGAGGAAATTCTCAGCAAAGGCTTGAGCCAGATGACCACCAATGCCGACACGGATGTTGACGCCTCTAAGGACAAAACCGAGTCGGTCACCAGCGGCCCAATGTCCCCAGAGGGCTCACCTTCCAAGTCTCCCTCAAAGAAGAAAAAGAAATTCCGAACCCCATCTTTCCTGAAAAAGAGCAAAAAGAAGGAGAAAGTGGAGTCCTGATTCGTAGCACCCTGGAGCTCCCATGTGCGTCCTGTCTCCCCATGTCCCTTTCTCCCATCTCCGTCCCTGAAGCAAGGGGCCAAGGAGGGATAGAGTAGGACCCTGGACCACACTCTGAGGGGGACATAGAGATCGCCCGACCAACCCCTCATTTACAGTTGCCCCAGAGAAATCAGGTGACTTTCCCAAGGTTCCACAGTAGTTAGTGGCAGAGCCTGCACTAGAATCCAGGTCTCCTGGCTCCTAGTCCAGGGCTCTCTCCACTATACAACACTGCCTAGTTGTGGGCCACCTTCGTGAGGGCGCTGCCCACTGATCTGAGCCCCGGGCAAGAGGGCCAGAGTGGGCCACAAGCTCTCACAGGCTCAGACTAAATCAGGTCGAGGCTCCCCCTGAACAACGTCCTTTTCCTCACGGGAACCCAGTCTCCTCTGATGGAGCTATCACTATGTTTAGAAGTCTCTCTTCTCTTTTTCATAGGATCCCTGCCTTGCTGCTCATACTAACCAAACAAACTGACTTGCCCCACCACCAGTTTATCTTTGTTCCCAAGGGCTGATGGCTTAGCTTGTGCTTCCCCAATCACTAACTCTGAGCTTTCTTCATGGAACCTCCTAAATGACGGATGGAAGAGTTGTAACAATTGGCACACATAAGGAAGGGCAAGCCAAGCCAGCCACAGAATGGGAGATAACTTCATCAATAT
This sequence comes from Pteropus vampyrus, assembly GCF_000151845.1. NCBI lineage: Eukaryota > Metazoa > Chordata > Mammalia > Chiroptera > Pteropodidae > Pteropus > Pteropus vampyrus. The sequence goes on from NW_011888894.1 coordinate 1,727,267, forward strand.
AAGAAGCCAGGAACTTGACCCATTCAATTATCTCAGGCACTTCAAAAGTAAAACCAAATTTAGCTCAGAAAATAGTTGTCTCGTGCTCAGGACAGAAATTTGGGGAAATTTAGATCTTCTGTTGGCTTTAGGGTAAATGAGGAGGATCAAAAACAGTACAGGGAATGCTATGCTTTTCTAGCTTTGCATGACAGTAATGTGGCTCTACTCGTCTCACTTCTGTCCAGCAGTCAGGTGTCCCCTGACCTTCCCTCAAACCCAGGAGCACTGGCTCACAGAGTGTAACCGGCATCTTACCCTTGGCACCTTGACCTTGGCTTCTTTGGGTTCCAACTCAGTCATTCTGGGTCCAGCAGAGAATGAGATGAGCCCTTCGGGATTAATCAGAGAAATGCGTGGTTGTCCCCGGCCCTTTCACTGTCTGTTCATCCTGGGGCCTGGTAATAGCCACGGCTATTATTTTAAATGCCAACACTATATTTTCATATTCTTCCATGGGGCATTGTTTAATGAGCATTGTTGGCTCCTAAATAGACAATCCATTCTCTTTAAAGCACCACATCTTCAAAGGATATTTTCCCTTTCTGTCCTGATTATTGTAAAAGTATTTTTGAAAGTTTTTAATCATAGTTTTTCATGTTCGAGCACTTACTATATATATAGACACTGGGCAGGCTTTACTCACATTGTACCCTTTAACCCTCATGATAATCCTGTGATGTGGGGAAGATTATTCCCATTTTATGGGTAAGGAAACTGAGCCCCTAAAAGGATAATTAACTTTTTTCCAAGTAACTTGGCTAGAGAGAGTCAAAGCCTGGATTTAACGCAAGTCACTCTGAGTCCAGAGCCTTTGCTCTTAACAGCTATGGTGATCAGAAAACGTTAATCCCCAAGGATGGTGGTTTCAGTCCAGGAACCATTTCCGTGGCTGATCTCCACTGTATAATGCAGCACTTGAAATGAAGTTAGGAAACTACTTGTGTTCTCTCTCATCAGTGCATGTTAAGTTCCTTGGTTAACGTGGACTGTGGCAAGGCCAGTGTGGACCTCTGACAAAGGAGAGGCAAGGGCCTTCTGGTTGGGGCAGGAAATATCATTCATTATTGGGCTATTTCTTGAGAAGGAAGGAAACTGACATATGACTATGGGAAACCCAGTGCTGTGTCTCTCTAGTGCAGATTCCCAACTGCTAACCCCTCCGCCCCGCACCCCCACACCCTGGCCCCTCTCCTTCTACCTTCTGATTCGGTCTTGTGCTGGACAGCCTGACAGTCAGGGGCACTGATGCCTCAGATAAGTCTGTGATACGAGAAATGCCTTTAAAAGCCAATCCTTTGATGCCTTCTTTTAAAAAGTGGATTTCACATTCATTTATTGATCCCTTCACAATATTTGTTAAGCACCCATTAAATGTCAGGCATTATACTGACATTAAAAGAAAATAATCATTGGGACTAGACTAATCAGTAGCAAGCAAGGTTAAGAGATTGGTGGAGTGGATACAACCATTTGTTTGTATCCAGTGTTTGAGTGGTTGTAGCTCAGAGATGGTTTGATTAACTCTTTACATTCAACAAATTCTCTTCATTCCCTTTATAGCAATGAGGCCTCATTTAGGTGAAAATGCCAGAGCTTGCTGGAATTTGGGCAGCATCCTTGTAATTTATGCTATGGGCCCACCTCGTATTTATCCATTTGTTCATTATTCATGCATTTAAAAAACGTGAATGAGCATGCATCACGGGCTAGGCCTGGGGGCAGGACTTAGTCCCAGCCTGCGGGAAGTTCATAAGTAAAGGAGGCACATAGACAAGTGACAAAATGGGCAAGGGTGTGGAGGTGGCATGAGGAAGCAACGGTTTACTGTCTTCTGGGCCAGAGAAACCTTCCTGAAAGGAGCGATGGTTGAATTAGGTTTTCAAAACAGAGGAATTTTCCAAGAGGACAAAAGCGTTGGCAGAACATCCCGTGATGAGGGAAGAGCGTGTGCAAATGCACGGAAGCATGAACCTCCGTGCTGCCTGCACTGAGCAGTTCTGTCCTGCGGAGCGTGAAGTGTGAGGGGTGGGCGGGGATGGCGTGGCTCGTTTCATGGGTGGGCAGGGCTGGTAGAAAGCGTGGAGAGGCTAGACTTTATCGTGTCAGGGGGTTGGAGCTGCTGAGTCATGATCAGGCTTGGACTTTAGGAAAACTCTGATGGCTGAGTGGAAAATGGACTAAAGGAGTGGCCACATGGGAGACTGCCTCATAATGAGGCTTTTCTGAAACATCAGTGCTAAACCGGGTTCAGTGTCCTGCCTTACACTACATTTTCCTTTATTGCAAATAGTGAGCTTCCAACACAGAATTTATTTCCATTGAATTATTTGGATAAGGCCTCTTAAGAGATTTAGACAAGGAGAGCTAGTACTTAGAGTTTCCAATTCTGTTCTGACTAGTGTAGAGTTGCTGGGAGAACTTTTTAGTCATTTCTTCTTCCTGTGTACATGGTGGATGTGGCACGCTCAGCTCCAGGCTTGAGGCCGGACACTGGATGCGGTTGAGGTGTGTGGTCTAAACAGAGCCATGGGTTTTTAGGGTGACAGGAGGGGCCATTGTCTTTGGCTCTGGATAAAAGTAGGGTGAAAACTTGGACCAGTGTCTGTCTGGAGAAAAAAATATACATGGAGAGCTCAGAAATGGTAGGCAATGGGTTCATGTTGAGCAAAGCCATCGTGCTTGGGTATGCTGCAGAAAAAGAACGAGAAAGTGGAACCAATCAGCTGTGCTGTGGCTGGCTGAGCCGGGAAGTGGAGAGGTTTATGAGGCTGTTCCACAG
>NW_011888894.1:1731257-1753408 GCF_000151845.1 Pteropus vampyrus
CCACTTGAACCACAATACAAAAAGCATACACTGTAGAGCAATTATTTCCAAATGCCCTGCCTAACCAACCTATCCATTGGGGCAGGACACACCTTTTGCCAGAAATAAGAGCACACACATAGAAAGCTGTCACCAAGGCACACCCAATCCTCGTGAGCCTCTCACAGTGAGGAGCCTCCCTCGGAATCACCGTGGGGATTTCAGGTGGGGAGTCCTTTAGTGGAGAAGGTTTTCATTATTTTTATATAGACAGGCTTCCCTTTTTAGGAACGGAATACCCAGTTGGGGGTGTTCTTGAAAATATGGAAGTGATGGTTTGCATTGACTTGTACTTGGGTGGTATTTGGTTTTGTCAAATTGATATTTGGTGCCAGTTGCCTTTGAGATGTCCCCAAAAGTTGGGTTATGGCTTTGAGAAGTTGGGGCCTGAGGATGGGAGAGAAATGGTCACTATTATTGACACACGGAGGGACTCAGGTGTAGCCAGAGCCCGAGTGTGGGAAAGTACCAGCAGCTTTCCCAGCGTAGTCACCTCCTCGGCTCCTTGTCTCACCCCATTTCCCAAGCAGCAGAATGAGGCCCAATGTGATGTGGCAGGCCCCTGTCCCCATGTCCTGTAAAAAAAAATGTGAGAATTTAGGGGGTGGTGGGGGGGGAGTAACTATAGAACAACCCTCTCCAGCAAATCATCTATAACTTGTAGAAGCTGAAAAGCCAGATCTTCCTTTTAAAGTGAATCAGAAGGAGGATGATAGTTGGATCAAGAAGAGAGGGACCACTTTTAAATACATCAGAGACTTTACAAAATGGGAATATATTTTTGGGGCCCCCCATCCCCACATTTCAACTCCACCTCATGCCTCTTGGGCCTGATTTATGGGAGAGTGTCTGATCTCTGTGATCGGCCTCACCTTTAAATTCATGCAATCTCTGCTGCAGCCGCTGAGTCCCAAGGTCATTCCTTCCCAGAGGAAGAACTGGTGCAGAGCCTGGGCGGGCCCGGCCCGGCCTCGGGGCCTGGATAGTGTGGTGTTCTCTAATGCTGTGAGTGGTTTTGGTGAAATGTCTGTGTCTGACAATCGTCTCCCTTGTACATACATTGTCTGTGTTCGTCCTAGTATTGTGAAGTTTCAAAATAGGGGTTCCATGTAAATACTCTTTCTGCTACTGAAATGCCAGCCCCCCCCGGATCACGCAGCAGCCCCACAAAAGTTTTCGCCTTTCTCTGTGCTAACACTTTTTGAGCCACTGATGTGCAGATTGACGATTAGTTTCTTGGCCTTTTATTTTGCAATTTTATATATATAAAACACACATATTTAATATATATATATATATATTTATGGGTTGGTTTTGTATAGTTTTCTGTTTGACTCTCTGAGCACCAAAGCTACCCTTGGATTTTCAAAGGATCGTTCCAAAGTCATTTCCTGATGCCCCACCTCTGCTTTGGTGTTCGTGGTGCCGGGTGGTATCTCTGCCCGTGGATTTCTGTATGTATGTGCTGTTATCTCACCTGCAGATATTACCCTAGTAAATCTACTGTGCTTGGCTTCCCAGTGTGTGACCCGTCTGTCAGCCGCCAGTTCTGCCAGCTGCCAGGAGGGCAGAAGCCAGAGAGGGGGTCCATGTACGGAAACATCCGACCACATCTTTATCCCTGAAACCATTTCTCACATGTGGAAAGCTGAGCATATGGATCATTGGGTTCTGACTGGGGAGGGAGGCCATCAAATGCCCCAGACCTCTGAGAAAGGAAAGGCTACAGAGGGTTTGCAAATGTCCTATGGAGGTTGGGGGAGGGGACTGTAAAGACAAACACAGGGATGTCCCATCAGAGAAGCAACAGAAACATTGTGGGGGTGGGTGGAATGGAAAGGGGTGTCAGACCAGAATCAGAGGGCTGGGGAGAGCTAAGCTGTCACCCCAAACAGAGAGAGAAGAACGGAAATACTAGGAGAGAAAGAAGAGGAAAAGCCCCCTCCCAGCTCTTGTGCTCTCAAATAAGGAGCCCAGGATTTTTTGCAGATCCACGCACATAGGTCAGGCGTTACTTAAATATCTTTACATAGCACCTGGTTCAATCCCCATAAAACCAGGAGGGTGGTACTATTACTATTACCTACTTTACAGACGAGGAAACAGGCTCTGACATAGGAGATTTTCGTGGGTCACAGGTTAATATGTGGAGAAGCCCTAATTCAGGCTGTGGTCTTTTGGGTAATCAAACCCCTTACTCTTTCCACTGCTTCCCACTGCCCAAGTGTCCTGAGCAGAGCTCCATAAACAGTCTCTATCATCACTCCTAGCGCATTGCTTCCTGGTGACCATTTCCGCCAATGCTGCTTCCTACATCCAGGTACCCTGTAGCTCTGTGGGCTTCTGTGGACTTAGCCACAAGGAATCCAGGCCCTCCCCTGCCCCAAAGCCATCAGTCTCTCCTCTCCTGAAGTCACCGAGGAAACCACCTGTAAGCAACAGGACTGCTCTGCATTGTGCACAGCTGACTGCACTGATCAGGCCAGGGACCGTGGTTAGTGAGCCAACATCACTTTATAAAGCTCACTGCAGTGGAAGGTGGTGATGCAAACTCACAAGTTGAATTCTTCCTCCTCATCCTCCTGAATTTCCACTGCAAAGTCTAACAGAACACAAATGTGGGAGCAGAATACTCTCTACCTGCCGGGAATGCTGGGGAATTCTTCAGAGTATGTAAGGCCGGAGAGGAGTCTGGGACCAACCGGCAATTCACTGTGTGTGAATGGAGAGCCTGCCCGGAGAGGCAATGGAAAGGACCTGTAACTGACAGCAGTGAGGGAGCACCAGGGACACTGGGGAGATGTGGCGGGTGCCAATCCTGGCCTCAGGAGCAGTGAGCAAGCTGTCAGGATTCACACTGTAGGAACCCTGTTTGCAAGGTCTAAGTAATAAGGCGGGCGTGGGGATGAGGTGGGGGCGGGACAAGGGGCAGAGAAGGGTGCCATGACCCAAGCTGAGGCTGGCTATCCTAATACATATGAAAAAGGAAGCTGTCAGCCAAGTTATTGTGGATCCTACTGCTGCCACACAGATAACTGATCTGACAAAACGTAACCACTAGAAATAGAAATCTTTCCTTTTCTCTTCCTTTGAGGCTTTTTGGACAGGGAGCCACACATCTCTGACAGAAACCATCTTTCATCTCACAGAGATCTCACTCTGTAAAAAATAAGCATGGAGAAAAAACGTAATGATTTAGTAGTTCAAAAGCAGGAGGCCAGTCCGAGAAATTGGAAGACATGCTCCCCAGTGTTGCTGAGTCACCACACAAAGCAGGGGGAAGGCTTAGGACATCTCTGTTAATATTAATTTATCAAGAAAGATCATCAGCTTATAAAAAGGGAGCACTTTAAATCAAGAAAACTTATTGGGGGGGCAGGGATTGATGAAAAACAATGTCATATGTTAAAATGAGGCATAGGGGGTCAATAGCAAGTTGAGTAGTATTGATGAATGACGAGAACATAAAAATATGTTTAGACATGTAAGGATCCTAAATCCACCACTTGAAAAAAATTAGCCAATCACGTATCCAGTTGATTATGAAATCAATATAAGTAAATAATTTCAAGCCTGGGCAAGACATAGGATTAAAAAATGATAGTGAGCAATTATATCAAATAAGTTTATGGTTAAATCTAGTTTTTCACAGTTAATTTAACTACTTAAAGCAATGTGTAAAAAGTAGTTATTGGAATCCACATGCATTTGCAGCAACAGAGGCAAAACATACTAAATTTATCATTAATGAGAGAGGGCTAATAAATTATTTCATTTTTTAAAATTTTTAGAGAAATATTGGTTCAATCACATATAAAGTTGTGAACTTAGAAGTGATGTAGAAAATTTTAAAGAAAAGCTTCATTAAAAGGCAGTATAGCTTCCAAATCATTGAAGAGAAAAAATAATAATAATGAATCAATAGAAATCCAGTTAAGATGAAATAACAGAGACCGCATTTACCATCCTGCCTAAAATAACCAAAAAAAAAAAAGGATAAAATATATGAAACAATGATTTTTAAGACACTTGAAAACGATCACCCACCAGGACACAAGAAAACTTCCACGTCTTGCAGCCCACTTAACCTATTCAATCCTCCTACTGCCACTACCAAAGATTTCCACCAGGAGGCGACATTTCCTTCCTCTGCTTCCGCTTTGCAGAAACCGTTCCAAGCCGGACTTGCTCCATTTTTTTAGCAAGCAGCCCCCAGTGGTGTTCTCATGGACCTTGGTCTATTTTTGTCACCATCAAAAGGACCAAGGGTGAGCAGTGAGCCTCCTTACTCACTCGAGACCTAAGAACCTATATGATTTCTGAGCAGCCCTTTATACTTATCTAATATCCAGTACTCTGCCTGGCTTTCAGAATCTCCATCTTTTGGGCAACCTGCAGAATAGTCTCAGCTCCTAAGGATCAGGTCTCCCTGCCAAGAGGCCATGCACCATAGTGAGCAGGGTTCCAGAGCTCTGGAGCCACAGTGCTTGGACTGAGTCCTGGCCCTGGGCTCACTTAACACTTTTGTGTTAAGTGAGTCCTTGGGCAAGTCACTTAACATTTCTAAGCTATAGTTTCCACATCTGTGTCCTTGGGCAAGTCACTTAACACTTCTAAGCTATAGTTTCCACATCTGTAAAATGAGGGAATGATCAGTATAAGAAAAAGATTAGAATTTTGGGAGACCAATTTTTGGTGATTTAAGATTATTTTAATTTTGAATTATACAGTGGAAGATTCCATAAAATTTTTACTGCTAAAAGTCCACTTCTAAAAGTGAGCTTCTATAATTCTTAAAAATAATGCATGCACACACACACACAGACATACCCACATCCCCATTACACCCCTTCACACATAACATACACACAACCACACATCACTCACACACACACACACACACACACACACACACACACACACACAGTCATACTCATGCAACCCTGGCATCATCCTAAATAACTTAAAATTGGTGATCTTCATTTCAATTGTTTTATCTAGTTAAAATCTGACTTCAGAGCAAGCAGCAGGAGTCTCTCCTCTCTAGAGGTGGGTCTTTGCCTTGTACAATCTCAGCATGTAACAACCCCTGACCAACATAACCACTCTGAACCTTTAGGGTACTGTGCCAGAGTGTACCTCGAAGCTCACATACTATATATCTAAATACTGAAAAGTTTTAAACCAAGCTAAGCATTTTAAGTTAAGTATGTTCCATCCTCCTGCCTTTATAGATATATATTCATAATGGGACAGAAGACCAGGTTCAAATTTAGAACTCTCGGACTCATTGGAGTCTCAAAGAGGAAGATGGCAGTGTGGGGAGAGCTGATCCCCAGTCCTTAACCATGAGCTTAAGGCCTGTTATCCTTCTCTTTCCAATGCTGGGTCCATCCCATGCCACAGGTGGCCTTGAATGCACCTGTGTGGACACCTAGACTTCATGTCCAGGCTCTGTCCATAAGCCCCACACAAACAGCTACCTTCTGGCCGCTCTGAGTCCTTGGGAATGTGAATTCCACAAAGAACCTGTGCAGATACTAGAAGTGGGCTGGGGCAGTCTGAGCAGGACATTCTGGGGTCCTGGATAGCCAGGGAGGAATATCCCCTGGGCCCTGCTGACTCCATCTCATGGAGGGTGTGGCCAGAGAAAGGGTCAGCGCTGGACCCTCTGCTGTGCAGGGCCCAGGGCAGGGCCCCCTCTGGTTGAAGTTTAAAGGCAGTATTGCCATTCGAAATCCTAAGGAGTAGCTGGAGAGCAGGGGCAGGATAATGCCCTCATTCCCATTAACTGAAAAACGGAAGCTCATCATGAGTTTGGGTGAGAGATGTTTTATTATAATAAGAGGAGACAAACTCTTGACAAGACCTGGTCCTAGATGGCTGGTTGATTTGCCAAGTTAGTGAGGGCTGAAAGAAACCAAGCCTCCTTTTGCCTTCACTGGGCTCTAAACATCATATGAGTTTCTCTTGGTGATACTAAATACAGTGAGACATGAAACCCACTCACCGTGTTGAAATCTTAATGGTGAGCCATTTCTAGTCTCTCCCTCTTGTTATTGGCTCCTGAAGCATGATAAATACAGGTAGGAAACAGCTCTGGCCTGTTGGTTAGTTCACCGTCCATCTGGCTCTCCCTTTTGTAGGGCCATAAAACTGACTTTATCAGATCACCCGGGGGTAATCTGGCTCAGGATTACAGCTTATTTTCTGCAGATTGCATTCTTAGGTGGCTACTTCCTGGTGACATGAAGGGAGGTACCTTCATCTTATCCTTTTGCCATCTCCCAAACACTGAGGCTGCACTCGGGAGAATACTCTAGGCCTCTAATCCCAGCCTCTGCATCACGATTCTTGTTAGTGGCATTTGCTGACTTGGCCTCTAGTTCTGGGCCTGTAACCTTACTGTTTTGTCTATACATATCACCCATGAGTCAAGACTAAGCTTGGGTTACAGACATGATCATGTCTCTTATTTTCTTCCAATCGATTATTCAGTCTACGCATGACCATGTTGGCCTGCATTCCCCTCTTGAGGCCTCCCTCAGCTCTAAAATCGTCTCCAGAATTGTTCAGAGGGGAACTGGGTCTGAAGTCTGGCATTCAGATACTAGCAAGACAACCTGGGAGACTTGAATCCACTTCTGCCATTGTGACTTTTGCTGAGGCTCAGTGTGGCTGTAAAAATGGATCCCACACAGTCGGATGGGCACTTGACTACAGTTGCAGTGGTGTTCTGACACCAACCAGATCCCCAAAGAGACCAAGGGCTTCCCGGCTCAGCCTGGCCATGTAATACAGGGGCTTGGATATTTATCTAACCAACTCAGTAGAATACCAGAGGCAGAAGAAGTCCCTGAGATTACATAGTTCGCTGTCCCTCCCTCATTCTACAGATGAGACACTGAGGCACAGAGGAGAAGCAACTTGCCCAAGGTCTCATTGTGTCTAAGCAGTGGAGATCCAGAAGGCACCAAGAATAAAGACTTTCTCCAGAAAAACGCACATATGCACAAAACTTTGAATATATGCTCCCAGGTAAAGAACTCACCTGTATTTCAGTTTGCAGTGCTGCTAAACGCTGGCCCGCGTTGGGCATGTCTAGTGATGAGCCGTCATGTACGTGGCTGAGACGAGGCTCTGGAGCCAGGTTGCTTGGGTTCAAGCCCCAGGTCTTTCATTTACTAGCTTCTTGGTTATCTAACGTCCTCACCTGTAAACTGGAGATAATAATGGTGCCCGCCTCGTGGGCTGTTTCGTCAATGTTGAAAACTCCTAGGACATAGCAGGACATGTAGTAAATGCTCCATAAGTGTTCACTGTTGTCATTTTATCACCAAGTGAATCCCTAAATGAAGAACAGCAGCATCAACAATTTTTAAAAAAAATATATTTTAAAATCCCATCATGAATATTTGATTTCATCTACTCAAGTTTGCAATTTGACGCAGCAATCACAAAAGGACTTACTTTTGAGAAAACCTTGTTTCATGTCCTAAGTTGTAGTTTTTCCACCAACGATGTAGAATAGTCACTAGGCAGCAGGTTCTCTGGAAGAAATTTGGACAAAAATGTTAAAAATAGCACGTGCATCTCTGTTTCTGGTGAGTTGATTGCCACCTGTCTGTCACCCAGGTTGGGGACGCTGCGCTGCCCGGTGGCCTCCAGGGGGCGCCCTCCTACACTCTCAGTCCCTTCATTCACATCCTTGCTTGGAACCCCTCAAGAACTGCCCATTCCCCCTGGAGCACACCGCTTGTTTCACATGATTTACAGGGATCCTTTCGGATCCGGCCCTAACTGTGCCGCCAGCCTCACCTGCTGGACTCCAGGACACCACCCTGTGTCTCTATGCCCGCCTCGCCTATTCTTCACCTTATCCTTCAATATTCAAAGCAAGTGTGGGCTTCTACGGCTCACCACCAGTAGCAGGGGTCTCCCATCCTCCACCCCCCGCCCACCTCCCCCACCCCCACTCCCGGTAACTGCAGCACCCTGCGTGGTGCCCAGCAAATCTGTGTGGAGGGAGGAGGAACTGAGAAGCACAGGCCCTCGAGGGACTGCCTTTCCCAGCGCAGGGCGCTTGACCGGCCTGGAGAACTTTCCCCTGGCTGGTTATTCACAGGCACCCAGCTGAGAATTAGTGCTATGGTGCTGTGGAATCTTGATGTTACTAATTTAAAGTGCACCACCATTAATTACAAAATCAACCATCTTTCCAATAGCAAGAAGAGAAAAGACGCTTCTCATCTCAACTTCAATTTTTTCCCACCGTCGGAAAGTTTCTCAAGCTCTGGGAAAGGGTAGAAAGCAATACACAGCAGAATATTTTTCAGTTATCTTTCCACTTTGACAATTGTTTTTCCATAACTGATTAAGGCTGAAATGGTTTTTCTAGAATGAAGGATTCATAAGCCGCTTGGAGGGTTTTGAAAGGAGTAAAACATTTTAACTAGGACTTTCTATGCTGTTCCACCCGCATAACCCACTGGTGGTCTGACTAAATCTTGCATAAGTACCAGCAGCAGGAAAGTTAGATCCAGAGATATTACAGCCTGCACACCGCCTGGGGTGGAAGGCAGGATGGCAGCCTGGGCTGGAATGCTGGTCGTGAGACCCTCTTACCTCTGTGTAAAGTGGAACATTTCTACGGGCTTCCGCATACTGTGTCTCATCAGATTTTCTTATCAGACAATCAGCTCTGGCTTTCACATACCAGCAGCATTTCAACTTACTGGTAAAGTCATTCTCTTTAGACCCTGCCCTTTTCATCTGCAAAGTGGGTTCTTTTGTAGTACCGACCTCCTGAGGTACCTGCGGGCCTCTAAGATAAGGCAGATGCAGCCCTTGCACAATACTGGCACCAGCGAGTGTTTCATAAAGCCTACTATTTTTTATTTTTATTATCAATTTTATTATTGTTATTATTACTATTATTATTGTTAGTATTATTTCTCCCATTTTAACATAACGAAACCAAGACTCTGGTTAAGGAACTTGCCTAAGAACCACTTCACTGGCAGGGCTGAGGCCACTTCCTGGTTCCCGTCAGTGCAGGGCTCTTTCCCAGTGAGCTGAGATGTCCCGCATGGTGACACCACATAGGTCCTCCTCCATCCAAAGGGAGGAAGGCATAATTAATACTTTCAAGAGATTGTAGATGCTTAGATGAAAGGAAGCTCCGACATGTCATTACCTAGCATTTCTGTCTTATCGCTGCCTTTGAAGTTTGTTTTGGTGGAAAAACATGATGGTTTCCCTATATCTGGTCCATGTGGCCAGCCCTCTGAGCCCTGGGCTCACCTTGGCTCTTGCTGGCCCGTGGGCTTCCCCTCCATATCCTCCTCCAGCTAGCAGATGGGCCTCCGGACCTGAAAGCCCACTGGCCACGTCACTTCTGAGCAGAGTTAGTGGTGGGCTAATCTCAAATCTTTTGTACAAAAGCCCTCATCCTCCTGTATCCTCTCACTGCTTTGCTCATTAATAATGCCAAGTCCCCTGAAGGTGACACCAGTTAACACAAAGGTGTGAGTTATTGTTTTTAGAAGGACCGGTACAACTTATGACACCAGGGAGAGAAAGGGAGTGAGGAGAGGGAAGTGGAGGCCTCAAGACAAACTTCTCCTCCCTCACAATTATGGGCAAGGCTGAATCATTAAAGACATGAATCAGATTTATTCTCGTGGCTTTTAAAATAAACACCAAAGGGCCAGCATGACATGACAGCTATTTCTCACCCACAGAGGTCTGTGGTCTCAATTAAAAAAAAAGAGAAGACAGCACATTGCAGCCCAAAAGGTTGTGTCACCTTAAAAGGGTGAATCCATCATTCTTGCTCCTCTGCACCGAGAGAGAGAGATCATGACCCTGGGCTCCTGTTTCTGCATCACTGTGGGCCCGGTTGAGTCATCACGGCAACTGGAGGGGAACATGCCATTGAATGCACGCAAGAGAGGTGCAGGCCCCAGATGACAGGACAAAGGTGAGCGTTATGGAAGCGTTGTATCGACACCTGCGTTTTCCAATCTCCCAGCCACAGCTGTGGCTCCGAGACATGGGGGATGCTGAGGTATGGAAAACATATCCAAGCTCTCGGATGTGGACGAGTGTTTCTATCCCCAAACATCCTCCTTCGCATCTGAGCTCATGAGTAGAGGGTAGAAGTCACGAAGTCAGACGGAGGGATTTCAAGGAGGACACGGCCGCAAATATTTCCCGCATGGACCTTGGACTGAGTTTGAGATTCTGTTTCTCGTTTATCACTTAATTCCATTTATTTAGCTCTCAAAGGAATCTTCAGTTTTTAAGAACCTCTTTTAAAATGCAAACTCACCTTTAAGCGGTAATATTAAGATATTCCCATCAGTAAGCTGGAAGAGCTGTTTTTAAGGGGTCGGGGCTGAGTGGAGCCAGGTCATCCAGCCTGGATAGAGGAACAACCATGTGACTTAGTGGGAAACCTGCCATTCTGCAGGTATAAAATCTTTTTTCCCTGACCTTATGGGTTGAATTGTGTTCCCCTCACCCCAAAGGTATGTTCAAGTCTTTACCTCTGTTACCTCAGAATGTGACCTTATCTGGAAATAGGGTCACTGCAGATGTAGTTAGTTTAAATGAAATCATACTAGAGTAGGATGGGCCTTTAATCCAAAATGATTGGTGTCCCTATAAAAAGAAGATGTGATGGTACAAATGCCGTGTAAGGACACGGAGACGCCCAGACACAGAGGGAAGATGGCCACGTGAAGGTGGAGGCAGAGATTGGGGTTAGGCTGTCACAAGCCTGGGGCCACCAGAAGCTGGAAGAGATAAGTAAAGATCCTCTCCTAGAGCCTTTGGAGGTAGCACGGCCATGCCCACACCTTGACTTTGTACTTCTAGCTCCAGGACCATGAGAGAATAAATTTAATGCCACCTCGTTTGTGGCACTTTGTTACAGCAGCCCTAGGAAACTAATGCACGCACCTGCTTCAGAACCCGACTCACCAAGTGACCTGAGCAAATGTTGGCTCCTAATAGAGATTCTGTACACTGAGGTGGCTGGACTAAATAAACCAGTATCCCTCCGGCTCTAAGAACAGTTTAAGGATTGTTCTGAGGTTAGGAAGGCAGTTGATTCACTCAGCTAATTCTCTCTGAGCATTCTGTGCCAGGCTTGGGGTTGTGAAACATAGCCCCATCAACTATGTCAATTGCCGTTTTTCTGGGTTCACTCACCTCCATATTTCTAAATAACAAGTATCTGCTGTTATCTTTTACTTCGTCAGTTTTAGGTGCTGTCTACTGCTTCCTGTCATGGTAGATGAGGCTCTAGCTCTCTTACACCACCCTGCCATTCCTCTGTTTCCTGTCCCCCCGCCCTCTTCACGTAGTTAGATTACAGTTCTTAGATCGATATTCACTGTTTACATACATGCACTGTTTACATACTATACCTAGATAAATATTAGTCATAGCTGAGTACTGCAGCGCACTACAATTATGTTTCCTTTTTTAATTTTGGTTTTATCTGTAGTTAATAATTGCCTTGCTTTTTTATTTACTCAAATTTTTTATTCTTAATTGCTAATCCGCCCCACAACTTCCAAAAGTCTCTCAGAACATTTTTCTACAAGACCAACAACATCAAGCAACACCACTGCCAGCCCTGCATTTTTTCGCTGTTGGAACCATCCGTCCTAAAGACCTGCTCTCTCATATCGGGGCTGGCTGCTCTCTAAGACTGCTGCGTAGCTGTCTTCCTGGGACTATCGAGGGCGCCCCTCGGGTGCCTCTCACCTTTAAGAAGGGTGCTTTGCTGGCTTTATTCTGAGAGCTGAGAGCCGTGGCCGCGATCCCTTCTCTCTGAAGCATTCTTTCTCTCTGCAAACACCTCCCTCACGCTCCCTGCTTCTGACAGCCCTTTCACCTATCATATGGTCTGATGTTTTAGTCGTCTCTAAGTTTCTCTTAAAATGGAGTTTCATACTTTTGTTTCTCTTTCTCCTTGTTGCTTTTGGATAAATTCCAGGAAGAAAGAGGGGGAAAGGTAACTCTGAGCAACCGTCTTCAAACCAGGCATCCATTCTGGTAGCTTTTTTAGGCCCGTTGTGCAACTTCATATTTACTGAACTCTGGTTAGGTCTGCCATTTATATCCCATGTCTTGCGCATTCTAATTTTTTTCTTTTCCTTTTTACTCTTGTTGTTGCTGGGTTTTGTTCATGAAGTGTGCGTAAGAGGTAAACTTTCTGTGAGTCTGGGTCCCCTGAGAAGTAGATTTCAAGATGGGATTAAAGGCACCTACGGAAGGAAAAATTGGGAAGAAGTTGGGTAAGGAATGGACAGCTCTAAGGCCATGATGCAGTTGGGCCCCTGAGTGATGAGGAGAGGGGTAGAAGGTTGGGTGCAAGTGTTGCAGACTGCCACTTAGTCAAAAGATAGTTTTGGTAGAGGCACTGGAGAGTTTCCTATCTCCCAGAAGCAGATCTACCTTAGTATCAAGGCTATATTCAGCCATTGGGTAACAACATGTTGCTGAATTTTAAGCACAAAAATGGGGCCCACGCCAGTTAAACTCCCCATAATCAGAGCTGTACAAGATGCATTCTAGTGACAGGCACACTTTCTTTGCTTTGCATTTATAAAAACATTTTATTTCAGCCTGATATTTGACTGATAGTTTCACAAGATACAGAATTCTAGATTCGAAATCATCTCCCCTTAGAACTTTGAAGAACCAGTGTCTCCTAGAATCCAGTGGTTAATGGGAAGTCTGATGTCAGTCTGATTTCTGATTTTTAAAGACTGTCACTTTCTCTCCCCTCCCTCCCTCCCTCCTCCCCCTCTCCTCTCCCACCTCTCTACTCCCCTCCCCTTCTCCCTCTCTCTGCTTTAGGACATACCTTATCCTTACTATGTAGAAATTTGTTAAAGATGTGTGCGGCTGTCAGCACTATATGAACTTCAAAAATCTAAAAACTATGTTTCTTTTGAGCTCTGGGAAATTTTCTTCTATTGTTTGTTTGATCCAATTTTCTCCATTCCCCCCCACCATCCCCCAGAATTTCTGTTAGTCAGATAACTGACTTTCTGGATTGACCTTTTAAGGCCTTTTATCTTTTCTCCCAGGTTTCTATCTTTCTGATTGATGTTCTGGGAAATTTCTTTGACTTTTAGCTAGTCTATTAGTTTTTTTTCTGATTGTTCCTTTATAATAGCGTTCAGCACTTGTTTTTCACCCATATCCATACAACATCTCAAAAACTCCGAGGATATTCATTAGAGGGTCATTTGTTTTTACATTTTCTTCTCTTCTCTGAGCTCTCTGTTTCTTTTGGAGTGATTTGTTCTGTTTATATATGTCATTTCACGCTCAGGTGTTTGTCTTCTATCTGTTGATCGTCAGTGCCTACTTAATAATGGGGCATGGTGTTGATTTTTCTCTGGAGCGGCTCTGGGTTTCCTTGCTTATGTAGAGGCGTATCTATTCCTTCCCTAGGTGTCTCCTAGGACTGAGTATGCTGACTGGCCACTCTGCAGTGTCGGCAGGGCTCAGCGGCAGGCACACTGGATTAGCATGTGGGTAGCCGGATGTAAGCTGAACTCCCCTAATGCATAAGTGGAGGGCTTTTCTCACCAGTGCTGGAACCCACCCTGGGAACCCTATTTGGCCCCTGGAAGTAAGCTCAATATCCATAGAGAAGAAATCTACAGTTTTTGGACTGAAGGAGAATGCTGGGCTTTCTACAGTCTGTTTCTTGGCCCTAGAAATGAAAAGGGAAGGGAGAGGGGCCTACTTTGAGTTAACCCTTTTTTCTTTTGGCCTCTCCTCCTCACCTCTGCCCTCCATCGTACCTGCCAGGTCTGGCCTGTGCCTGGAGCCGCTCTGGGGTTTCTTGGGGCCGCTGGCTTTCTCCTTTGCTGCTGTTTCCTCCTAAATATCATGGGATGCTTTGTTTCACCCCGTTTATTCATAAAGTATCTTACATCCTCTTTTCATCTACGAGAAATTTGTGAAACCTCTCACCTACCAATGAGCCCTTTCCCGCTTTCTTTTACAATGACTTTACTTCTTCACTATCATTTTACTAGGGTTTTGGGTAGAAAGGAAAAACTCGTGCGCTCAGCTTGCCCATTTGAACTTTAAAATCCCCATGCTACTTTGCCTGTTCCACAGTAAGGGAAGAATTAGAATGCTTCTTAATTCACATTATGATGCTCATGTTCTCTGCATCCTCTCACACTTCCTCAAGCGAGAGCAGTTTTCTCTCACTCCTTGCACCACTGAGCCTGGTGGGGGAGTAGGTTCTCATTGCTGGTGTTAGACTGGCCTTCCCTCTCCGTTAATAACGTGTCATCAGACTCTATCGCCCGCTACCCCTCTTGTGATAGTCATCTACCACCAGCTGGTCATTTCCATGATTCCTTGAAGATTTTAGCTCCTGCATCACCATCACACTCTCTGACACTGCTTTCATAATGCATGATGTTTTACTAGCCTCAGAGATGGCATTTCCAATATCCAACATCTCAGTTTCTTTGTTCTTGTCTCTTTCGGTGATCATGTCCTCCAACGTACCTCGGTTACTTACTTGACCTTGCTACTACCAGTCATGTCAATTTCAAGCATCTACACTTTGACCACCATCTAAATATCCAGTTTACTCCTTTAGTTCTCAAACTCCAATAATTCTTATCAGGTTTTCCGGTCCCTTGATCCTACTACTTTTTCACTGTTCCTCATGTGTGCTTAGTTCATGTCTTACGTAGCATGAATGCCATGATCCAATCCTGTAATCTCTTCCTTAAAAATCCCTCACCCTCTCTCTCTTCACACTGCTCACCCAGAAAAATCCCAAACCTAATGAAATCCAATTTTCTGCCTACTTTACCTAAACTCACAAAACAGATTTAGGCTAGATTTAAACATAATACCATGCTGACTGGTTATACTCATAATTTTGATTCTTTTATAGTTATTGACATTTGTTTGATAGTCCAGGTTATGATATATCTTGATGAACACTCTGCGTCACTCAAAAAGAATGTGTATTTTGCTGTTCCTGGATGAAGTTTCCTATCAATGTCAGTTAGGTCAAGTTGGTTGTTTGTGCTGATCGGGTCTTCTAGACTATTACTGATTTTCTGTTTACTTTTTCAGAGTGTTAAAGTATCCAACTGTACTTGCAGATTTGTCCATTTCTCCTTTTAATGCTATCAGTTTTCTTAACATTTCCTTTGAAATTCTGTTGTTAGGTGCATACACATTCGGGATTGTTGTCCTGATGATGAATTGATCCGTTATCATTATGTCTCTCTTTATCATCCCTAGTAATATTCTTTGCTCTAGAGTCTTTGATATTAATATAGACACTTCACTTTCTTTTGATTAGTATGTCTATGGTATATCTTTTTCCATCCTTTTACTTTTATCCCACCTATATGTTTTTATTAAAAGTAAATTTCCTGCAAATAGCATATGGTCAAGTCTTTTTAAAACACAATCTGACAATGTTATGTTTTTTAATCAAGATGTTTAGATTATTTAGACTATTAATCTAATTTTTTGTATGGTTGGGTTTAACTCAACCATCTTGCCAGCTGTTTCCTGTTTGTCCCATCTATTCTTTGTTCCTTTTCCCTCCTCTTTTCCTATCTCCTTTGGGATTGAGTATTTTTAATGATTTAACTTTGTTACTACTATTGGCTTATTTTTATATCTCTTTTTTAAAAAAAAAAAATATCTAATGGTTGCCCTAGAGTTTACAATGTATATCTTTAATTCATTGCAGTCTACCTCTAAAGAATATTATACCATCGATTACATACATGGTGTTAAGAACCTTACAGCAGTGTACTTCCAATTTCTTCCTCTGATCCTTGTGCTATTTTTTGTCTTACATTTTACTCATACATATTTTGTAAACCCCACAATACATTTCTAAAATCATATTTGCCTTAGACCAGAGGTCAGTAGAGTACAACACTCAAGTCAGCCACACATTTTTGTAAACAAAGTTTTATTGGAACACAGCCATACCCACTTGTTTACATGTTGTCAGTGGCTACTTTCATGCTACAATGTCAGAGCTGAGTAGTTGCAACAGAGACCATATAGCCGGGCAAGCCTAAAATATTTACCATCTGGCCCTTTAACAAAAAGTTGGCTGACCCTTGCTCTAGATAATTATCTTTTAGAGCAGTTAAAAAGAATACATTTTTAGCATTTCTGGAGCTCTTTAATTCTTTTCGTAAATCGGAGTTTTTATCTGGTTTCACATTCCTTCTGCCTGAAGAAGTTCTTCTAACATTTCTACTGGTCTGTTGACAATGAATTCTTTCAGTGGTTGTTTTTCTGAAAAAGTTTTTACTTTGCCTTTGCTTCTGAAAGATATTTTCCCTGGGTGTAGAATTCTGAATCAGCAGCTTTTTTCCTTCGGTATTGTAAAGATGCTGCCGCACTATCTTCTGCTTGCATAGTTTCTGATGAGATTCTACTGTAAATTGTCCCTTTGTTCCTTATCTCTCTTTGGAATTCCAGTAGTTTGCTCCGTACAGCCTCATCTCTCTGCTGGTTTCAAAAAAAGTTGTGATCGTGTAGCAGGTTAGGGTGGGTGACATCAGGAGCTTTCTACATCCTAAGCAGAAGTGTCATCTTCACTGTTCGCACTTTAAATTCACACCTTTTACTGCTGTTGGGCAAAATCCTGCTCCATCCATCTCCCAGGTGTGATCTCTCATCCTCCTAGATGACTATTTCGAACTCTTCCTTCCCTCTGCCTGCAAACTCACTCTCAGCTGATGAATTTGCTTCCATTTGGCTGAAAAAAAAAATCTAAAACCTTCCACCAACTCCCACTGTGACACCTGGAGAACTCCCAGGGTCTACACTCTGCCTTCTTCCTGTTATAGGATGATGGGCCCGTGATCCCAGCAGAGAACACTACCCTTGTTTGTCCATCAGATCCCATCCTTTCTCATCTACTCAAAGACATCACTCTAGCATTTCTCCTCTCTCATATCATCAACGTTCCCCTCTTTGCTGGATCATTCCCATCAGCAAACAAATATTTATAAATTCTTCATTAAAAAATACCCAATCTTGCTGCTATATTCTCCTTTAGCTACTGCTCCCTTTTTTTTTCTCCCATTTACAGAAAATTTTCTTTTAAAAAGTTGCCTATATTTACACTCCTCCAATTTTCTCTTTTATTCAATGCAATTGAGCTAAACTCAACCACCAGTTTCACGAAAATTGCTCTTAGGGAGATCACCAGTGACTCTTGAGTTGCTAAATTTGGATTAACTTCTCAGTTCTCATCTTACTTGACTTCTCTGTAAGGTGACTGTACAGCTCAGCTTTCTTAGCACATCCCCTAGTTTATACCTCTTGTCTTGGCCTAGTTATTAATAGTGCTCCGTTTTGCTCTCAAAAAGACCCCATATTATATGCGGAAGTATATGGTCACCCTACTATCAGTAGCATTTGATACATTTGATTGCTCTCTCTTTCTTACACACACTTTCTTCATTTGGCTACTGGACACTATTCTCTTATTTTCCCTCCCTCGCTAGCTATAAAATCTTACACAGTCTGACCCCTTACTACGTGTTGGATCTCATCTGCTACTACACTTAATTGTGTGATTACCTGATTAAACTATTTGTCAGCTATTGCCACATTAATGATGTGACCGCAGTAATTCATTTCCACAATCAGGTCTATAGATTGGCTATGGTTTGTCAGGGGTCAGCTGGGCCAGGTTGGACTCCAGACTTCTGGGAGTTGAGCTCAGGACAGCTTTGTGTGCTCCCTGCTCACTCTGCTGTAGTCACGCTGGTCTCCCTGGTCTTCCTCACTATGTCAAGAGAGCTTCCTCTCAATACCCTCTGACTTGAGCATTTTTCTCTCACGTATCTCCCTGGCTCACTTCCTTACCTTCTTCTTTGACTCAGATGAGGATGGATTGATTCAGGGGTGTGTGGAAAGGTTGGCTAATCTTGATACTTGACTATCTATTTGTTGTCCAGCAATGATTAGCTACTTGCTTATTAAATTATGCCTATGTTGACAAGTCTACCCTCAACTTCATAACCTCTTTAGGACTGATAGTATACTAAAAAAAAAAAAAAAAAAAAGTGTTTTTAAGCCACTTAATTAGATTTGGATGAAAATTAATGTAGGCAGAATTTATTACTCTGCCAAATCTAGGGTAGACATTTCTAATTGGTCAGCACCCTTGATTAAGATACATCCATCTGATAAATAGAATGAGATGAGAACGTAAGTGCCAACTGAGGTACAGTTGATCATGGCTGCTGCTAAATTTTCAGCCTCAAACAGCAACCTCTGCTCCCTTCTAAAATTTCCAGGTATACTACATAATAGAGGACTATATTTGTATATTTTATTTTCTCATAGTGGTTATGTTAGACTTTATTGCCATTTATAAAAATGAAGCTGGCCTAATAAGCTTCCTTTTAACTTTTCTAGTTCTCTCAAATTCTATCCCTGTAGACTCCTGCAAGTTGGCAAGCAAATCGCTGAAAATACTCATTGCTGCCAGCAGAGGGCACCCTCGTTGTGCATGCGCTTCTTCCAGGAAGTGTGTTCTGGAGTCCAGGGGAACTTAGTTTTGGGAAATAGTTGCTCCGGGTTTCTGGTTATCATATTTTCCCAACAGGCACCTGTTCGACTGGCATTTCCTGGCACACACCCGTCTTAGCATATTTCTTTGTCGGTTGAGTTTGGCTTGAAGCAAAGTTTCAGTTATTTATTACTTCACGTTGTCAGGTAAGTTCAGATTTTCTTAGCTTGGAAACCAACCTAGCAGAGTGATGAAAATAAACATGATCTTGAGTAACTCTACATGGATATTGCTGTTATACTAATAGGGTGTTAATTAGTAAAGAACACTTAACTTTTTTACTGCCAACCTAAACAAGCTGGCTTTGTTTTTGGCTGTGGGCCCTACAACTGCATCTCAAAGTGATTTGCAAACATTAATTAAATTCTTCAGTGCACATCCAAGTAGTTGGTATCACTGAACCTTTTTCCAAGATGTGGAAAACAGATGCCCTAAGCCAATCTATGACTTACCTAAAGTTAGTACCCAGCTGGGGCCGGGTTTAAAATTCTGAGAAGGGTTCTTAGATTCTTTGCACTCATTTCCCCAGATCGCTCTAGAAATTCATCATCTTTCAGTGGACGTGGACACCTCTTCCTTTGCCATCAAGTACAACGTCAGAGTTTTCAAGGTTGTTGTTGATGTCTTGAGCCCTTCCCACTCGTGATCATCAAGAGAGTGGTTCACCACATTTGATGAACAGACTTAGCCTGGATATTTCACAATAACTACTACACTGTAAGCATATTCCAGTCATCTAATGTCCTCTCTGAAAAGTGGGGCTTTGTCTTTCTCTCATGGTATAGGCCAGGTTCTGGCCCATGGGGCTTGGTGCTTGAATATAAAAAAAGTTTAAACTTTGTGAGGAGTACAGAGCTCCTTCTCTGAGTCATCTGTTCTCAGAGAACAAATAGCACAGGGATCCCAAATCAAGGAGGTCCCCCATGCATTCCATGACAGTGTGCCCAAGGCAAACTGTTTATGCTCTGCCCTGCTTGGGGTGCAGTGGCTCCCAGGTAGGCTGGGCCACTCTGTAGAGAAGGGAGCAGAACCACCTCCCATCCCCAGAGGCCAGCCTGGCTGCTGCGAGTGTGCCCTGCAATGTATCGGGCTCAGCACTTTTGTTCTGTCTACCCCCACACGTGCTGCAGTTGCAAACCCAGAGGCTGCAACATGCCCTGGGCTTTACTGTCTGGCTTCCAGATGTGATGTCAGGCTGATCTGTCCAGCTGTGACAGGCATATGAGGGCAGGCTAATCATTCCACTCTGCTGAGTTATTAGAATATTCCCAGAAAAGGTTTCACCCCAGATGAATCGCTTGACCTCAGGATGTGGTTAGCCAGGTATAGCTCACACCTGGCTCCTTCCTCTAGGAAAATGCCCCATGAGGACTCCTCTATCTTTAGTTAACTAAGCAACTGGAAGTGTCAGGGGAATCTTGACCTCCAGCCCAATGCTCAGCAACGGCTGCCTACCTGGGCTGAGAGATTTCACTCACGGAGAACTAGGCTCCCGCTGCTAGCTTTCTTTCACCTGCTCTGATTGCTTTCCTTACTTTCCTAAGGCAGAGCCAAGCCCCACAGGTAATTAACCCATCACCAGCTGCGTCACCAGACTTTGGCTAGTACGGGATTAGAGTGTTTAGCTGAAGCAGCTCAGGTGTGTAAATATGCTTTATGGATTTGGCGACACCCTCTTCAGATTTTCTGAGTCATCAGCAGAACGGGCAGGTGGGTAAGGGATTCTAGGGGTCCTTCCAGCCTCTGGATGCCTGAGCCTCACTACAGAGGTGAGGTAGTTGGCGCACTCTGTGTCTGTATGGACAGGAGCTGGACTGGAGTATACAATATGAACGACTGAGTGCATTCGCTGTGGAGGTCATTGGACCCCAGATTAGTAGCCACATACCTTCCTCTTTCACTAACTTGGAGCAAATTTTTGTGACATCCTGCCACTTAATTAGCCCCCATAACTATTTCTGGAGCCAAGTCTATGAGCATTATACAGAGAGTTGGAATGTGTTCCCTCCATTCTACTAAAGTGTGTTGGGCCAAAAGGAAGAAAGAGGGAAGCAAAAGCAGTAGGAGAGGAAAAGAGGCTCCTAGAATTTGGTTAGACAGAATGTTGAGATCCCGAGCTTTCCAGTCTCATAATGGCAACAGATGAAGATAATGACAGATCTAGGGGCAGTCCCTAGGATATACCCAGCTGTGTGGATAGTGTGTGTTGATTTATAATCAAACCTGTTATATAGCACAATGCACATTACAGATCACCACAGAATGCTGGATTAAAAAATACTTTCAGATACCAGCTGTCAAGAAAACCAGGAAACCCTGTAGAGCAGGGGCAGATATCCAGAGAGGTGAGAAACAGTTGGTGGCGGTCCCAGGGGCTTATAACAGTTCCCCAGGACCTGGAACTTCATTTGTATGGCTACAGGTGGGACAGAATTTCCCCAGGCTGGAGCGTCATGTTGGAGACCCAAATAAAGTTGTGACTTCCAAGGGCTACAGCATCAGTTACAGGAAGAACCAGAGAAAATTTGATCCCTCAAAAAAAGAAGGCGGCGAGAACACATGGCTGTCAGTCTTGGCTCTGGATAGAGTAAAAAGAAAAAAAAAAGAAAAAGAAAAGGTCTCTGTCTCCTCTAAGAATTTATAAATAAAATTTGGCCAGAATACAGTTTGGAGGCCTGAAATCATACTATCCAGGTAGTTCAAAGATCCTCAAGTCTCCCTAATTAATGATATGTGGAAATATTTAGGAGGAAGTATACTGATGCCTGCAACTTACCTGGCAATACGTCTCCAAAATAAGATGGATCGATGGACAGATAGAGAAATGTATAGATGCATAGACATGCAAGGACCCGGTATAATAAAATGTTAATAGTAGAATCTAGGTGATGGGCATATGACATCTTTATGATTTTGAGTTTTCTCATTCATGAATATGTTTTAAGTTCCCATTTCTTTAGGTCTTCTTTAGTATCTTTCTGTAAAATTTAATAATCTCTTCAAAGATAGCTTACATATCTTTTCTTAGATTTATTTCTAGGGACTTAATATATTTATATGTCGTTGTGAGTATACCATGAGGATTTTTCGAGATTTCTAGTTTTCTACATTACCAGAAGTTAATATTTGAGGTTTTGAACTTTTCCCTATAGATTTGGCTGCAAACATGTTTTGTCTGTTTGAATATACCACTTTAAATATCCATTTTCTAATTATACCTTTTACAATTATAACTGTTATGTTCTAGATCTTCTCAGCCTCTGAGATTATATTTCTATTAATGCTCCAAGTTAAAATGGTCCTCTGTCCCCATGATGCTTTACTACAGGAAGTCCAGGGTTTATCTGGTTGTCTCCCCCTGCCCCCACCCCAAGGACTTCTGAGGCTCAAGCAGAGATGATTATATGTTTCACAGATCTATTCTGGGTGCCACTTGCTGCAGGCCTGTGTCTCACTCTGGTGGGCTGATCAACAATGACCTTTC
>NW_011888894.1:1755548-1757478 GCF_000151845.1 Pteropus vampyrus
CCACTTATTCTGCCTGCGAGATTTCACTTTCATCCCACACGGCAGGTTCAGAGCTGAGTCAGGGCCATGTTCTGGCTGCAGTCATCTCTTCTGAGCTTTCTTCTTCTATGGGTGCCATGTGGCAAGACGTCTCAACACCTGGAGCATCCTGTCCTCCCTCCATATCCTTTTTGTGCTCTCCTCCCTCACATTCAGTCTTGGCTCCATCTCCATAGTGCCGGCTTCACCATGCCAGGTTAGCGCCCGGCACTGGAGGCAAACTGGATCTTTTTGGCTCCTGCCCTCCCTCTCTCCTTTCATTTGATCCTGTGATGAAAAGAATAGACTGGCTTTTCTTCCCTTGGTTGGGGTTTGGGAAGGAAATAGCTCCAGATTAAGTCACGGAAAATCAACCAAAGGACCAGTCACCCCAACTATCAGATGGTTCGCAGCAGCTGAGGATGGCAATGCTCTTCTGTCCCCGTGCTGGGCGGAAGGGGCAGGGGAGGAGCCTGAGAGGTATTCCTGCCCAAACAAGTGCTGCTCATTCCATTCCCTGGGCTGTCCGTAGGGGTGTGGCTACAGGTGTGCCTTGCAGTGTTCTAGCACCATGGTCCAAGGTTTAGAGGTGGTTATGAATGCCCAGTCTGAGTGTCTCCCTCCTCTAACCCCACCTCAAAGGAAATAGGGAGTGCAAAGCTATTAGAAAAACGAAAACTTAGGGGGGAAATCCTCAAAGGCTATTTAGACAGTTTCATGCAGCATGAATCATTATAAACTTGTCTTTGATAGAGAAAGGCTTAGGGGAATCATAATGGCCCTGGTGCATGCAGGGAGGGGCAGAATTATGGTCTGTTCATCCCTTGCCCACTAGAGCAAACAGCTTGGAAGAAGCCAAGGCAACACTTAAAACTTCCAAAAATGTGAGTAATTGATCACTAGGCAAATTAATTTTTTGACAAAGTTGGTCTGCTTTGGAAAGCAGCTCAAACCTCTGAATAGCTTAATGAACACCTTGTTATGTCCTGATTTTAGCACGGATGTCTCCAGTTTTTCTGTTGGTTATTACAGTGACTGTTAGTTTTATACTTCTATTATTTTTGCCATATTAAATAAGTACTCTTCTATATTTAGATTTGAAAGCATTTTAATTAATATTTTGATTTTTAAACATTATTTCTAAAGTTTCATTTCTCCAAATCTATTAAAGGAAATTACTCTAGCACGACCTTAGGATTTTTTCCCCCTACTATTAGAGCTTTGCAGGTGAGTCTCTTGGGAGAAGAGTAGGTATTTCGTAATTTACACATTACTTGCTTGCTATGAAATGACATGATCTAAGAGAAAATAGTTCTAATTCTGTTGTCTTTGGAATATTTGTATTTGGTATATAGGAACAGAAAATCCTAATGAAGACAAAAACAATTCTTTCTTTTTTTCATTTGGACTTAGATTTAAATCTTAATTAGCTCTGGTTTTGCAAGAGCACGTTGCTAACATTAATCTCTTTTACCTAGGAAAATCAGGTAATGCCATACATATCTGGAAGCTGTCTAATTAGCAGATTATCATTCTGACAAGTAACTAATTGAAATTCACCATGAAGGGAAATTTAAATTAATGGCAATTTTTACTTTTATCAGATTATGACATAGAATTGACAAATTCATTTTAATTGCTCATGGCAAACCAAAAATTTCCCAGAAGTTCTAGAAGGAAGAGTTTTTCAATATATGTTTGCCACTTTTTTCTTTTTTCTTTTAATGTTCCCTAACTAGAAAATACTTCAGAATTCCTTTGTTTTCTATAATAGATTATACCCTCCTTCCCCAGCATACTTTTGTGAGCCATCATCTTCTGTTAAGTTCTTGAAAATAATGACTGCACCTCCTGCTTTTTCCTGTCACCCATTCCTAAGCACTGCCCAATGCCCATTGCCAGGGAGACCTTC
>NW_011888894.1:1757528-1760176 GCF_000151845.1 Pteropus vampyrus
ACTTCATTTGTATGGCTACAGGTGGGACAGAATTTCCCCAGGCTGGAGCGTCATGTTGGAGACCCAAATAAAGTTGTGACTTCCAAGGGCTACAGCATCAGTTACAGGAAGAACCAGAGAAAATTTGATCCCTCAAAAAAAGAAGGCGGCGAGAACACATGGCTGTCAGTCTTGGCTCTGGATAGAGTAAAAAGAAAAAAAAAAGAAAAAGAAAAGGTCTCTGTCTCCTCTAAGAATTTATAAATAAAATTTGGCCAGAATACAGTTTGGAGGCCTGAAATCATACTATCCAGGTAGTTCAAAGATCCTCAAGTCTCCCTAATTAATGATATGTGGAAATATTTAGGAGGAAGTATACTGATGCCTGCAACTTACCTGGCAATACGTCTCCAAAATAAGATGGATCGATGGACAGATAGAGAAATGTATAGATGCATAGACATGCAAGGACCCGGTATAATAAAATGTTAATAGTAGAATCTAGGTGATGGGCATATGACATCTTTATGATTTTGAGTTTTCTCATTCATGAATATGTTTTAAGTTCCCATTTCTTTAGGTCTTCTTTAGTATCTTTCTGTAAAATTTAATAATCTCTTCAAAGATAGCTTACATATCTTTTCTTAGATTTATTTCTAGGGACTTAATATATTTATATGTCGTTGTGAGTATACCATGAGGATTTTTCGAGATTTCTAGTTTTCTACATTACCAGAAGTTAATATTTGAGGTTTTGAACTTTTCCCTATAGATTTGGCTGCAAACATGTTTTGTCTGTTTGAATGTACCACTTTAAATATCCATTTTCTAATTATACCTTTTACAATTATAACTGTTATGTTCTAGATCTTCTCAGCCTCTGAGATTATATTTCTATTAATGCTCCAAGTTAAAATGGTCCTCTGTCCCCATGATGCTTTACTACAGGAAGTCCAGGGTTTATCTGGTTGTCTCCCCCTGCCCCCACCCCAAGGACTTCTGAGGCTCAAGCAGAGATGATTATATGTTTCACAGATCTATTCTGGGTGCCACTTGCTGCAGGCCTGTGTCTCACTCTGGTGGGCTGATCAACAATGACCTTTCAACAGAATGCAGCTCACTGGCTGGCGATATCTCTAAGTCTCTTCCTGCTCTTTCCTGAACCACCTCTCCCCAGGTGTGAGCATACAGCCATTCCTTAATTCCCTGGAGTAGCAGCTAAGCCAGGAAGCGAAGTTTCAGAGATCGTCGGTGGTGATAGATAGGGGAGATTAGGTAGCAAGTAGCGGCCACCTGTCCCTACCTACGGCCCAGGCCCAGGGTCACGCCTCTGTGTGGCAGGAGCAACTGCCCTCCACCATAGTCCTACTCTTGAGCCCTCAAGTCCAAACCAACTCTCACAAAACCCAGAGAGAAGAATAGGTTTTTGAATCTCTTCTCTCTGAGGTCTGCCTCTCTATTCCTCATCTCCTATCCCAAACTAAAAGTCTTCCCAAGATGATTGACAATGGGGAATTCTGCTCCCTTTAGAGAAAAACCCCGTCTCATACCAAAAGGTGTGATCTTGTGCAGTGGGCCCTAAGAAGACAGTCATGTCAGAATATAATGATCTAATGTAGGTGTATTCTGAGTTACTCTGTCTTAAATAATTCTGCATCGATATAATGGGTATCATGGAAGATATGGAAGACAGGCGTACTCAACTCACTTCCAAACCTGTTCCCTAGCAGCTGGTACTGTCGCATTTGTCTGGCCCCAAGGAAGATTGGCTCTGGGCACAAGTACATCTGTAGAGAAGAGGCTAAGAGCCTGGGGAGAAGCTTGTTGTGGTGGATTGTCACGGTGTCAACTGCGTTTGGACTCTCTGTAAGGGGATGGCACTGAGTGTTGAGGCTGTTGGGCTGATCTCCTCAGATGTGCATAATGTCCTTGGCTGCAGTGGTGGCCAGAATGCCCAGGGTCAGGGCAGCCCACCAGGGTCACTGCTCAACCATGGCCTGAAGTGAAGACTACAGAACCGGTCCTGAAAGAGAGAGAGAATCCAGACTCTCCTCTGGTCAGGGTGGGACTTCTCATGGTTGGGTGCATGAATGGGTGGGGCGGGAGAATGGAGACAAGACACCTAACAGCAGCTTTCAGAGGTGATGTCAGAACAGAAAGCCTGAGACAGCCCAAGAGATGCTGCATTTTCCGGAGGCTGGGAAGCGGGTGTTAATCACAAATGTCCCAGTACCCAGCCTGGCTGATAGCTCCAGAGGCCTGCTTAGTGCTTTCCAGGTATTATCTCCTTGATCCTCCTAGGACTGTGAGGAAAGCGCTGCATTACTTTGGGGTAAAGGTGAGTGAGGGCATTAGGGTGGCAGCCAGGCCTTGGCCCAGCTCTGACTCCAAAGCCCTTGCTCTTAGTCTCTGTTCTGTTCACTTCACTTGTTCACCAAAAAAATAAATTTTAAAAAAGCAAAAACAACAGAATTCTATTTTTTAGCTATCATATTTGGCAAAATTTTTTAAAAGAATATTTTAGGGCGGCCTCCCATAGTCAGGAGCCCGAGCCCTCCGGAAATCCTTACATCACAATCTGTGAGTCAGCAGTTATGTTTCTGTGATAAAAACTTTTGAAGCCTGTGAAATTTACTGCAAGGAAACAACTGAAATGTGGACAAAGTTCG
>NW_011888894.1:1762406-1804067 GCF_000151845.1 Pteropus vampyrus
TAACATTAATCTCTTTTACCTAGGAAAATCAGGTAATGCCATACATATCTGGAAGCTGTCTAATTAGCAGATTATCATTCTGACAAGTAACTAATTGAAATTCACCATGAAGGGAAATTTAAATTAATGGCAATTTTTACTTTTATCAGATTATGACGTAGAATTGACAAATTCATTTTAATTGCTCATGGCAAACCAAAAATTTCCCAGAAGTTCTAGAAGGAAGAGTTTTTCAATATATGTTTGCCACTTTTTTCTTTTTTCTTTTAATGTTCCCTAGCTAGAAAATACTTCAGAATTCCTTTGTTTTCTATAATAGATTATACCCTCCTTCCCCAGCATACTTTTGTGAGCCATCATCTTCTGTTAAGTTCTTGAAAATAATGACTGCACCTCCTGCTTTTTCCTGTCACCCATTCCTAAGCACTGCCCAATGCCCATTGCCAGGGAGACCTTCCCTTATTCGATGAGAGCCCAACAGAAGCCCCTGGTAATGCTGGAGTCTTCAAGCCAGAATTAGATATTCTAGAGTAGCATTATGTGTGAGCAAAATAAGTTGACACTCACCATGGAGCCATGAGGCCTGATAATCTGTCACCATGTTTTATCTTTGGTATAAGTTTTGTTCTCTTGGTCTTCTAAGATGCATAGGATTCTGAATACAACATATGCTCTGAGGCTTAGTATGAATTCCAAAACCCAACCTGGTATAACTTGAATCTGATTGTTTCCTCTATGTTCTATTCTCTAAGGTTTGCTAGGATTCCAGGAATTCCAGTCCTCTCAAGACTTTGTGATCAGAAAGCCCCATTAATCTTCTCTGAAAATTAGGCTGTCAGTACAGTAGTCCCCACTAATCCAAGGGGGGTACATTCCAAGATTCCCATTGGATGCCTGTAACCACAGATAGTACTTAACCATATATGGATTATGGTTTTTGTCCTATATATGCATACCTTTTCACTTGAAGTACTTTATGGCTTCTCTTTGGCATATCTGAAGTGCCACCATCACTACTCTTGCACTTAGGGACCATTATTAAGCAAAATAAGGGTGACTTGAACACAAGCACTGCAACACCACGACAGCCAATCTGATAAACGAGATGCTACTGAGTGACTAATGGGCGGGGAACATGCAGCATGGCCATGCTGGATAAAGGGATGATTCACATCCGGGTGGAATGGAACAGAACAATGTCAGATTTCATCATGCTACTCAGAACTGTGCATAATTTAAAACTTACTAATTGTTTATTTCTGGAATTTTCCACTTAATGTTTTTGGACTATGATTGACCGTGGATAACTGAAACTGTGGAAAGCAAAACCACAGGTAAGGAGGGACTACTATACGTATCTTAGCCCTACGTGTTATTCCACCCTTTCCTTGAGCAGCCTCTACTCACCAGCAGACTCTCTCTCTTCCTCTTCTGTGTCACAGTTCTGTATACACTTGGCAATGGAATTCATCCTTGTGATTAGTCTTGATTGTTTTAAAAGAACTTGTGATAATGGAGTTGAAAACAAAGACTCTTATTCAAAGAGAAAAACTAGCATTTAGAGACTACCTCATATCACAGATTATAAAACTTGGACCAACTCACCTCATTTATTATACCTTAGAAATAAGTATACAAGGTGATCAGTTTTTACAGGAGCGTAAAATAATGTTCTAAACCCACCTGTGATCACTTGGATAATCAGGAACAAAGCCCATGCTCTTCCTCTCACCAAGCTGGAAAATTTAGGCATGTAGAGACAAGGCAAAAGTGGCCAAAATATCATAGAATCAAGAAGACTGCCTTGAAGTAACACCTAAAGAACTATGGACAGTTATAATGATGGGAATTATTGCAAGTAATAACAATAATTATTTAAAAAATGAAAAATTATGTGCCACACACTGCTAAGTATGGAATTATATTGTTATCATAAGGCAGGTGTCATTCTTTTTACAATAACAGGGGACTGGTGAGGTTAGATGCCTCACTCAGGGTCTCTAGTCTGGGTCTGTCTTTCCACCTGGGGAGCCTATTGCTCCCCACCGCTCTACCCTCTGGTGTATGGCTATATTAGAGACACTGACAGGAACACCATGTGGGACCAGCTATCTTTGCAACTCGGCTGAGTTGCATTATGTGAGGTGCAAAATTGTCAGGGCTGAAATTTAAAGGACTAGTCAAATCACTAGACCTCTCCAGTTTTTCACTCCTATATGTCTTTCTTTCAATCCCACCTCACCATTAAGCCCTCTTTCATGTCAAAGAATTAGGATGAGAATTTCTGAAAAATAAGACTTCTTGATCCTAGGTGTGTTTTAAGTTAATAAACAAACAGGACTTCAGTTTGGGGTAAGAGAAAATTGGTGTATTTCAAACCAAATCTCTCATTGAAGACAAGAAAAGCTGAATGAGGCTCTAAATATATGTTTGTTAATGATATTTCAACAAAACAAAACAAAACTTCATTGATCATTTTTGGAGGATGCTATGGAATCAATTCATTACTCTAAAAAGTACTATAAAAGGAAAGAATCAAGATTTGTTCTTCCTTTCCTTTACAAAGTAACCAAATAGTTGATAGGAGAAGTTTCTCTTTATAGAAATATTCTAGCTAATAATTGAAGAAGGCATGATAGAATTAAAATGTCACCATTTTGTAATCCCCTGTGAATTAATGGATCTGGAAAATAATTACGAATAGTTGCTAACATCACAAAAAGAGAGATAATCAGGGTAAGTTTAAACACCTCAATGCTTACCATTCTTATTGAGATTCAGCCAGTTTTTTTTTCTTTTTTTCTTTTTTTTTTTTTTTTTTTGCATAGATACCCCAGAGTTCCTAAAAGCTCTTGGTTAACTTTCAGAGTTTTGAAAACACTGATTCTAAATATTTTTGCCTTTTCATTGTTGTTTTTATGGAGGGGTGAATTTTCTGAGATCCTTATTCCACCAGTTCCATTGATGTTACTAGGATTTGTTGTTTTTGTTTTTGTTTTTGTTTGAAAAAATGGTTTTGAAAATTTTTAAAATTTATTTATTTAAATTAGTTTCAAGTATACAGTACATTGGTTAGACATCTATATAGTTTATAAA
Organism: Pteropus vampyrus; assembly: GCF_000151845.1. Classification (NCBI taxonomy): domain Eukaryota; kingdom Metazoa; phylum Chordata; class Mammalia; order Chiroptera; family Pteropodidae; genus Pteropus; species Pteropus vampyrus. Next base: position 1,765,503 of record NW_011888894.1, read on the forward strand.
ATGATCTCCCGAATTGCTCCCTCCCTCTAGATTTGTTTGTTTTTAAAATATATTTTGTTTAGCTATTTCACAGTAGAAGAAATACAAAGTACTCTCAAACATATGAAGAGATGCTCAATCTCAATTATGAAATGATATCAAACAATTTTTATAAGCATTTACCATGAAATAATGATTATAACTTGGAATTAATATAATGTCTGATTCTGATGTATATCTAAAATAAATGAAATAAAGATTAAGATTCAGTTTCTAATAAAAGAAAAAGAAAAAGTGCCTATATCTCTTTAACCTAAAGATCACTGCACTGAATATATTAGTCAATTCCTTATCAACAGTTTTCTTATACAAATAGATGAACAGGCTGACCAACTGACTATGACAGAATGTTTGAACAGAAAATGACCGAAAATTTCCTTAATTTATGAAAAACATTAATCTACACATTTGAGAAGCTCAATGACCTCCAAGTATAATAAATTCAAAGAGATCCACAACTAGGCACATCACAATTGAACTGTCAAAGACAAAAACAAATTGCTGAAGTTAGATCTCATGGTAGGTATTCTTACCACAATAAAAAATTTAAAATATTGTTAACTCAGAATTTTAACTTTTTTAAAAAAGGAGAAATTAAGGCATTCCAAGATAAACAAAAACTACAAGTTTGTCATAATGTACCTGCCCTATAAGAAACACTAAAAGGTGTTCTTCAGGCAGAATTAAAGAACACTAAGCAATAATTCAAATTAACATTAAAAAAAAAAAAAAGAATAACCAGTAAAAGCAAGTACATAAGTAAATATAGAGACAGTAAAAATATACTTTGTTTGTAACCTTTTTCTTATCTTATTTAAAAGACAAATGTGAAGCAATAATTATAAATCTATATTGATACACACATAATGTATAAAGATGTACTTTGTGACAATAACAGTACAAAGGAGATGTGGGAATGGAGCTTTGTAAGAGCAAAGATTTTATATGCTATTGAAATTAAATTGATATTAATCTGAACTAGATTGTTATAAATTAAGGTGTTAATTACAATTTCCAAGGCAACCAGTAAGAAACTTACACCAAAATATATAGTAAAAGAAATGACAGGGAATTAAAATGATATATTAAAAAATATCTAATACAAAAGATGGCAGTAATAGAGGAAAAAAAAACAAAAATCATATAAGATATATCAAAAAGAAAGAGTAAAATGACAAATGTAAACTCTACCTTATCAGCAGTTACATTAAATGTAAAAAGGTGAACTCTCCAACTAAAAGACAGAGCTATAGTCATATGCTATCTATAAGGGACTCATTTTAGATTCAAAGACACAAATAGGTTGAAAGTACAGGGACACAAAATGTTACATCATGCAAATAGTAACCAAAAAGAGAGTGAATGGCTATACTAATATCAGATAAAATAGACTTTAAGACCAAAATTGTAATTAGAGACAAAAAGGACATTCATATTGATAAAAAGGATAATCCATCAAGAAAAAATAATGCTATACACACATTATTGTGTATAGCATAACCTAACAACAGAACCCCCAAAATACATGAAGCAAAAAATTGATGAAATTGAAGGGAGAAATAGGCAGTTTAGTAATAATAGTAATAGTAATAGTAATTAGTAATACTAGGAGACTCCAATATTCCATTTTCAATAATGGTGTGATATAATAAAAATATATATTTGGTGTTTGTCCCAGTTTTGGCACAAAGCTAGTAAAATCCTTGCAATTTCCTGAGTGATAGGATTATCTTTTCTTATTCATAAGGCGTCTCATTTAAGTAATACCTGGGAGCAATTGGGGGGATCATTTTATGAACTATATAGATGTCTAACCAATGTATTGTATACTCAAAACTAATTTAAATATAAATTTAAAAAAAAGAGAAATGGAAGTGTCTAATACAGCAAATAGTCCATTAAAAAAAAGAATACCTGAATTTATTCTAATGAAATAGCTTAAGGTAGAATCCCTACATAGCCTTAGGATGGCACTGGAGGCCAGAAAAACTAAGTTATTATAGGACTGGAACTTTCACCCCACTCACTGACATCAGGGAAGGAGTGCATGCTGGAGATTAAAGTTCTATAAAAACTCTTGAACAACAAGCTTTGATGAGATTCGGGCCAGTGAATGCATCCACATGCCAGGAGAGTGGCACACCCCAGTTCTATGAAGAATAAAACTTCTGAACTCGGGACCCTTCTAGACTTTGCACTATGTACCTCTTCAGCTGGCTGTTAAACTATATCATTTTTAATAAACTGCTAAATAAATGTTTCTCTGACTTCTGTGAATCATTCTAGCAAAATTAATCATTAATCATTAGAATTAATCATTCTAGCAATAATTAAAAACGAGGAGGGGGTCGTGGGAACCTCTGATTTATAGCTGGTTGGTCAGAGACACAGGTAACAACCTGGACTTCTGATTGGCATCTGAAGTGGGAACAGTCTTGTGGGACTGAGCCCTTAACCTGTGAAATCTGACATTATATCCAAACAGAGAGTGTCAGGATTGAGTAAACTCATGGGACACAAGTCAGTGTCCACTGGGAATTGGAGAATTGCTTGGTGGTATTGGAACACATTCTAGAAATGGATAGAATCACTAGATAGGAGATCATAGAGGACACAGAAGACTTGAACAATACTATTAACCAACCAGACCTAATAGACATCTGTAGAACACACCACCCAACAACAGCAGAATATAAATTCTTCTCAAAGGCACATGGAACATTCTCTAGGATGGACCACGTATCAGTCTATAAAAGGCTCAATAAACTTAAAAGGATTTAAATCATACAAGTATGTCCTCTGACCACAATGGAACAAAATTAGAAATCAATAACAGAAGGAAACTTGGAGAATTTACGATATGTGGGAATTAAATAATAACCAATGGATCAAAGAAGAAATCACAAGAGACATTAGAAAATACCTTGAGATGAATGAATACAAAAATACAATATACAAAAATTTTGAGGATGTTGTGAAAGCTGTGCTCAGAAAGATATTTATAGCTGCAAACACCTACACTAAAAAAGAACAAACCCCTAAAAAGAAAAAAACTAATCTCTCACCACTTTAAGAAGCTAGAAAAAAGACCAAACCAAACTCAAAGCAAGCGAAAGATGGGAAATAAAGATTAGAATGGAAGTAAACAAAATAGAGAATAGAAAACAATACAGAAAATCAATGAAATCAAAGTTGGCTCTTTGAAAATATCAACAATTTAATACACTATAACTAGACTGACCAAGAAAGAAGAAAGAAGATTCAAATTATTAAAATTAGTAAAGGGGGGACATTATTATTGATCTTACAGAAATAAAAAGGATTATAGGGGAATATTATAAACAATTGTATGTCAATGAGCTAGAAAACTTAGACAACTGGATAAATTCCTACAAAGACACAAACTACCAAAAATTACTCAAGAATAAATAGAAAATCTTAGACCTGTAACAAGAAAGATTGAACCAGCAATCAAACAACTTTCTACAATGAAGATCTCAGGACCAAACACCTTCATGGTGAATTATACCAAGTATTTCAAGAAGAATTAACACCAATCTGTCATAATTTCTTCCAGGTCAGTATTACCCTGATACAAAAATCAGACAGAAACATCACAAGAAAACTACAGACCAATATCCCTTATGAATATAGGAGCAAAAATCCTCAACTAAATACTAACAACTCAAATCCAGAAGTATATAAAAAGGATTTATTCCAGGAATGTAAGATCGGTTTAACATACAAAAACCAATGCCTACGCCAGATTAATAGACTAACGGGGGAAAATCCACATGATCATCTCAATAGATGCAGATAAAGCATTTGACAAAATCCAACTCCCTTCATGACAAAAAAAAAATAATTTCAATAAACTGGCAATATAAGAGAACTTCCTTAACCTGTTAAAGGGCGTCTATGGAAATTCCACAGCTAACAACATACTTAATGGGGAAAAACTGAAAGTCATCCCGTTAAAATCAGGAATGAGACAAGGATGTCTGCTCTCACCATTTCTATGTAACAGTGTATTGGATGCACTAGCATGGACAGTTAGGTAAGGAAAAGAAATAAAAGTCAGATGGTTTGGCAAGGAAGAAACAAAACTATCCCTGTTTGCATGATTGTGACCTTGTAATAAGGTGTTGGAATGATCCTTGGCCATCCTCTAGCCTCACTGGCTTCTACTGAGGGCCACGTTTTCCAGGAGGTCTTGACATCCTCTTGTTCCCTGCTGCATCTGCTACTGAAGTGAGGCTACCAGTTGTCAGGTTCACACTACCTTTATCATCCTTGTCCAAGGACAGGGCCTCTTTGAGTCTACTGACGCTTTTGTCCACCTCCGTGCACCACACTGGGGATACATGCCTCTAGGAAACTGTCCTCAGGTCCACCCACAAAGATGCCTCACCCAGCCACAAATACAGCTCTTTCCAGGGTCCATGTTGGAGGGAGATCTTTCAACCTCCCAGGCTACACCTGGGGGTCCAGGCTCCAGCTTTCCCAGAGAGAAAGCTACTCAAGATAGGACATGGACAGAAGGTTCTGTGAGGAGCCTGAAGACATGGGGAAATGGAGAGGTGATTTATAATGGGGCAATATTCTAAGAAATTATTCCTATTATTGGAAAGGATTGGAGGGACATTATCCAGGGAGGAAAGAATCAGGAAAGAAATCAGAATGATGTGGGAGGGACAGGTGTAAAAGTTTTCGTTGGCAGAGGAGACTGGACTATGGCAGGGAGGAAGAGCATCAAGGCTCTAGAGAGGCCTAAGTAGCAGAGACCTGCCGAGCATGTGGGCCGTGGGCCTGGTCAGAAGCAAGAAGTCTTTGCTCATGGTTACAAACAGATTGCAGAGGATCATCAGTCTGGTGCCCCAAAGAGATATACCTGCAGACTACGTGACAAGGAGACCAGAAGCAGGCCCTAGGAGTTGGAGAAGGAGGCTCAATACCTTCAAAGAGGCTCACTACCTAAGAAAATGAGCAACATTTCCAAAGAAAAACTTCTAACATGTCACCCACTCATGGTTATTAATGGGAACTTGTTTTAGACCTCCATCTTTCAACTGCAGCTGGAGCAGGAAGTCCACTTGAAAAGCCAGCAAGGGCATCCCCATGTGCCAGTCAGTTGTACGGCTCAATCAAAATCAGTTCTATTCAGTACAGATGTCTTGAGCACTCCCTTATTCTCAGCACGATGCTATCACTGTAGTTTCAGCCAGGATGTCTCATAATTGTGAACTCTTCCATAAACATCGTTGATTAAATGTGCAAATATGAGGGTTTAGTAGTTATTCCCTTTATTCATCATATTAATAAATTAGAAAAAGACCTTGATCAGACCATGTGTCCTGACTTTTGATTCAGAAATATTGACACTGCAACTCTGCTATATAAATAATGTAGGGACTGAGGCCTAGTGTCCCAGGTCTCTCCTGAGTCAGAGCAGGAACTAATGTAAAAATGCATGCTATAGGCATTGAGCACCATAAGTTCAAAGACAGTGAGCTGTGCCTGGTCCAAAACGTATAAAAGTGAAAAATGTCCCTCCCACCCCATAGGCCACTGGGCAACTACCCACTTGCCCTGTGAGGTCATTCAGTCTTGAGCTGTAATTCTTATGAGGTCTAAATAGGCACTCTGAGAAACACAAAGCACATTACTTTATGAATTTCTTTGGATATAATAGGAAGAGTATTAATAGGCTTCCATCTCACAAAGCCTAGGTCCTAATCTCATCCTTACCACTGAGATTTGTGGGGCCTCAGCTGAGCTCCTTAACTCACTTGACTCTCATTATTCCCTCTGTAAAAGGAGAATGCTCAGGTTTGCTTCACAGGTGACATGAAGGTTAGGCAAGGCTTATTCAAGAATGTGTCCCTGGTGGTGTTAAATAAATGCTGTTCTTGTTTCTCCCTTTGTGGAAAGAGGAGATTACACAAGCCAATTTAGGACCAGTAAAGGACTCCTCACACTGCCTGGGGATAGCTGGACCACCCTGGGCTCTTCTTACTCCTGCATTTATTTAAATGAATAGTCTCAGGGTTTCATCTAAACAGAATTTGGTTGCACAATGGAGCCTTCAGCTTGAAAATATAGTTTCTCTCTCTCTCTCTCTCTCTCTCTCTCTCTCTACCATCTCAGCCTTTCTCAGCAACCTCCCGAATAATGCATGAACTCCTCAGAAGTCTTACTTCATTGCTCCTCCAGCCTCAGCCACACTCTAGCAGAAAGAGAGCCATATATCTTCTCTCCATAGAAACTGTCAGTCCTGGAACACAGCCTGCCTTCTCTGGGTCTGGGCCTTTCACCTCCCAGGCTGACATCAGTCCTGTTCTCCTTGGGGCTCTGCACGGACTGAATAGGGGCTCTGCAGTGAGTTCCCACCCTACAGTTTTCAATGGCCATCGTGTGGGGAACAAGACAGTGAATGTGTCCATGGCACCAGCTGTCTCTGATTATGTGGCCTGAGAACCCGTGGGTCACCAAACCAAGAGCTGAGTTGGCCCGAGTTTCTATAATCACAGAATCCAGCCTCCATGTGGCATATAAAGAGGAGCATTGTCTTGGCAGCATAAGAGATGATGCGATAAATAAGGCTGGCATCAGCACTGCTTGTTATTACCTGACCTCAGCTGATTCTGTGCCCAAACAGTGAAATATAGACAATTCATGGAATTCTTCCTTCCTTCTTTCCTTCCTTCCTTCCTTCCTTCCTTCCTTCCTTCCTTCCTTCCTTCCTTCCTTCCTTCCTTCCTTCTTTCCTTCTTTTCTCTCTCTCTCTGTTATTATGCAACACAAGCTATACAAGCCAGCTACCAGTAGTATTTGCAAATGGATGTCTTACAGACCATATTTCACATTAACATTATTTTTTGTGTTGAAAGACCATCATTAAATGTCTTATTCATTTCTTTCTTTTGCCAAGAGTTTATATCTGTCCTGGCCCATATGTCACAAATTAAAATATAGCTGAGACTGACCTCCAAGTTCAGTTGGAAACCACCTTAGTTCTTAACAGTGGAGCTGCCACCGCAGGTTCCGTGTGCCCATCTTGAGCCGAGTCCTCGGAATCAGCTGATGACCATTTACCTTGTCTGTGGTTAGCACCTTCTCTGTTTTCAAGTCTTCAGCACTGTTTCAAGCTCCCTATTCAGGTGTTATGGCAGCAGAAGACCTACCACCCCTTTATGAAGATAACTGGGGTAGATACCTGTAAACTACTTCCCTTCACTGTTTCCTTCCTGTGAGCTTATTCACATATCCCTTCTTTCCCGTTTACCTTCATCTCTCCAGATTCAGAGGACCAGGTATCTGGACTTCCTTTACAAACATTCCTTATTGATTGTTTGCCCCTTGCCTCTGGGACCTTGGTCTACTAGTCAGCTCTTCTCTCTCCTATGTCTTCCAACTCCCTCTCTCTACGGGCTCTTTCCCTTCATCCCATAAGAATGCTGAAGTCACTCCTACTTTAAAAAAATGAGTATAAGATCCCACCATCTAGCTTCTTTCCTAGCTTCCTCCTTCCCTGTGAAACCAAGCTTTGAGAAGCAAGTCTTGCTCTCGCCACTCTCTCAACTCCTACTTACATCTTTATGTTCAAGCTCTTGCCTTGGCACTATGTTGCAGCAGCTCTGGAAAAGTTTGCCAGGCTTCTGGAAGTCTAAATCAAGGAGCGTAGCCTTCATCTCACGACGGCCTTTTCTGAAGAAGGCACTGACCACTTCTGTCTTAAAAATTTCCTTCTAATTGTTTCCAGGACAACCTTCCTCTCTCCTCCTGCCTCTAATTACTCCTCTTCGGAGTTCTCGTCTTGGCACACTGCTCTTCCCTCTCTGTTCTTACCCATGTGCTCTCCTTATCTCATGACTTTACTGCCATGTTATGCTTAGACCAATCAAACAAATAGAACCAGCCCCGGCCTCTCCTCAGTACTCCTTCACACTGGTTGGCACACTGCTTGAAAGGCATCTCCATTTGGATGATCGTAGGCATCTCAAACTCAACGTATCTAAAACCAATGGTCCTTCTCCCCTTTCTCAGACCTGCTCTTCCTCCTGTGTTCTCAATCTTATAATCTTATCTTATACCCACCATATTAGAATCTGAAGCCATAAACCTGACAATATAGATGCCTTTCTTTTCTTCATTCCCCACATTCAAATAATCACCTCGTCTTGTCAATTTTATCTCCTAAATATTCCTGGAATTTGTACTTTATCTCCATCCATCCTACCATTATCCTTTTTCATCTCTGCCAATAACTTTTTAATTTATTAGATTCCGTTTGGGTCATGTTCAAATTCACCTGGCACATAGCCCCTAGCACAGTTTGCGTAAAAGGAATATATTATAGTTTTGGTTCCATGTGTGACAGACAAGAAGAAAAACAGCCTTTTCAACAAATGATGCTGGAAGAATTGAATATAATAAACAAATTTTAAAAATGAACCTCTACCTAAGTCTCCCATCTTATACAAAAATTAACTTAAAATTGGATCATGGACTTAAATATAAAATGTAAAACTATAAAACTTTTACAAAAAAAAAATACAGGAGAAAATCTTCAAGAGCTAAGCCTACGCAAAGAGTTCTTATACTTGCCCCCAAAGCATAATCTATAAAAGGAAAAATTAATTAGTTTGACTTCATCAAAATTAAAAATGCTCTGTGAAAGATCCTGTTAAGTAGATAAAAAGACAAGCTATAGAGTGGGAGAAACTATTTTCAAACTACATATCTAACAAAGGACTAGTACCTAGAGTATATAAAGAACTCTCAAAACTCAACAGTAAAAAAGCAAACAATCCAATTAGAAAATGGTCAAGAGACATGGAGAAACATTTCCTCGAAGAGGATGTACAGATGGTAAGCACATGAAGTTGTTCAGTATCATTAGCCATTATGGAAATGCAAATTAAAACCACAAAGAGATGTTGCTATACGTCTATCAGAATGGCTAACATAAAAAATAGTAACACCATAAAGTGCTGGCAAGGATGCAGAGAAACTGGGTACATTGCTGATGGGAATGGAAAATAGCATTATCACTCTGGAAAAATGTTTGGCAGTTTATTTAAAAATTAAACATGCAACTACCATATGACCCAGCAATTGTACTCCTGGGTATTTATCTAAGAAATGATGGCTTACATTCACACAAAAACTTGTACACAAATATTTATAGCTGCTTTATTAGTAGTAGCCAAAAACTGGAAACAACCTAGATGTCTTTCAAAGGGTGAATGGTTAAACAAACTGGTACATCCTTACCATGGAATACTATTGCTACTGTCTGAATGTTTGTGTCCTCCCCACCCCAATTCATATGTTAAAATCCTAACCCCTGGAGGTAATCCATTACCTCCAGGGGTTAGGATTAAAATAATGAGGGTGAAAATCCCATTAATGAGATTAGTATCTTTAAAAAAAAAAAAGGCTCCAGAGAGATCCCTAGTCCCTTCTAATGTGAGGACACAGTGAGAAAGCACCAGCTATGAACCAGGAAGTGGGCCCTCACAAGTACGTGACCACGCTGGCACCCTGATCTCGGACTTCCCGCCTCCAGAACTGCGAGAAAAAAATTTGTTGTTTATAAGCTATACAGTCTGTGATATTTTGTTATACAGCTCAAACAAACTAAGACAACTACTCAACAATAAAAATTAATACAGATACATGTGTCAACCTGGATTAATCTCCAGAGTCCTATGCTAAGTGAAAAAAAACAATCCCCAAAAGTTACATACTGTACAATTCCATTTATATAACTTGAAATGACACAATTACAAAAATGGAGAACAGATTACTGGTTGCCAGGACCTAAAGAGGGTGCTCTGAAAGGTGAGCATGAAGGATCCTTGTGGTGATGGAGATGTTCTGTGTCTAGGCTGCATCAGTGACAGTAATGTGGTTATGAAATTGTACTACAGTTCGGCAAGATGTTACCTTTGGGGAAAATGGGCGAAGGTGCGGGGGATGCTTCTATATTATTTTTTACAACTGTACCTGAATCTACAATTATCTCAAAGTAAAAAGATTAATTAAACATAATTACAGAGAAAAAATTCATCTTTTCAACCCCTTCTAAGTCACCTCGGGGAAGATGGTTTTGTTTTGTTGATCAGAGAAGTGAATGTGATGAAATGCTGAGGAAATGCAATAACACAGAACAGAGGGGGAGAGAGAGAGAGAGAGAGAGGTAGAAAGAAAGATAGAAAGGGATGGAGAGGCAGAGAAAGGGAAGAAAAACTGAAGATATTTAGATTTAGAACACTTACTATAGGAAATTATGTGAAATTGTTTCTCATCATAAAAGGCATAAGAGGAATTGTTGAGAGAGGATTTTAGATATATTTTTGTGTGATGTGCTATGTAACCCTCTCTTCCAGGTCTAGAAGAAAACTTCAAGTAAAAACCTGCATTACTTATCAATTTGTGTGTATGTGGGGCAGGGGGGACTCATGTTTATTTGGATGTGACATCATGGCAATATCTGCAAGGCATCCTGGAATGTTCAAGTCATATTTGGTGGTTTGTCTGGGTTTTTGTCCTTTAAGAAAATTGCTTCCCTAGACTAAGACAAGAATGAGCTTTCATGATGACCATCCAGTTGTTGTGCTCATAGTGCACGGGAGCAAAGAAGAGTCATACAATCCTTGGAAAGTCCTCAAAAAGAGAGAAATGGTGGAGGCAATTCTGAAATTAGAATTAGAACAACAAGAGGGTATGGACTTTTAGAGCCCAAATGTGTGAAATGGAGACCGCACTTATGTAGTTGTATGTAAGCTAGGCTGAAAGAATCTAAGAATGTCTATCAGAAGGTACATGCTGGAAATTAGCCTGTAAATATACAGTTTCTACAGATATTGGGATCTTTCATGGATGAGGAGGTCAATGGCAGACATGACCGGACATGTTCAGAGCCCCAGTCTGGCCACTGAAGAGCAGGAGGTCATGGGCGGACCAGCGATCAAGCAGACCACCTGTTATCCCACACAGGTTTGGTCTGCGGTTAGACACTGCTCCAAACGCTGCAGGGGTGGCGAACCTGGAGGCTGTAAGTAGAAGAGGTTAAGAGGGTGTGCAAGGCCCAGCCCTAATAATTACCTGTGGGCACAAAGCCACAGAGACCAGTGCTGTGGCAGAATTCCTGCCAGCCCTGGAAAGGCGCTACAGCAGCGTGGAGACTACGTGCTGGAATTTGAAGTTCGCCACTGCCTATCAAGGGGAAGGGAAGTTAGGAACAGGGTATGCAGTCAGCACCTAAGGACTTCTGTGGCAGTTCATTTAAGGGCACAGCCAAGTGCTGTTTGGAAAGGCAGAAACAGCTGGCTTAGACAACTGAGAAACAATTAATGGTCAAGTTCAAGAGCAAACGCAGATTTCCCCAGGGAGCCTGATTTTTTTTGCCATGGAGAATCTAATTCAGAAGGCAGGAAAAAAAAGCAGCTCTCCTGAGGAGTTAAACTTGGGGTTGCAACCGGAAGCGGAAGTGGGATGCAGACCTGGGCCCCAGGGATGATGCCCCTGTGACTCAGCCTGCTGAGGTCAGGTCCTCACAAGACAGGTTTGGTGGGTGGGGGTGAACTGATGGCAGTGGTAGATTGCTTCGCATAAGAAAACACAAGGAGGAAAAAGATTCAGGGGGTGGTGGAAGAGGGCTGGGAGTTTGAGCAGCTGCTGGGAGGAGAAAGAGATTCTAAGGAGAATTTTTAGGAAAAATTGCAGTGTTTCATGCTGTGTAAGAACTCCCTCCTCTGTGTCCTCAATTAGCCACCAGCAAATGCCAACCAAACTAGTTTACCGAGAAGGCCTATTTCATTGGGGTATAGACATGAGGGTTTTTATTTTTTTCAGTCACTTCTCTCCAACTGTGTTACACTCCCTTTCCCCATTAAGTAGCAGCTCCCCTGTTGATAGCTTGTCAAGACTCCAGAACTTTTTTAAATCACTTGAAATTATTGAAACAGTCTTACGCCAGTACTGAAACTCCAGGGCAAGATGAAGTTGTGGCCCCACAACTTGGAGCAGCTTGGAGTTGGGGGGTTAGCTGGGGAAGGGGCTGTTGGGGATGGGGCCCACCTCTCAAGTACCTCTCACCTCTTCCCATTCTGAGCCCAAGCTCTGAGGAGAGACAGGGAAGAGGTCTCTCTTGTGGTCCCTCTGTGGGTGTTGCTACTTTTCTAGGTAGTGTTGATGGATACCTGGTGGCCTTTGAGAGTCAGACACAAAAATACTGTCCTCTCTTGGGCCAGTAAGGCCACCCCCATGCAAGTTCCCCAACGCAGGTGGTCCTCCTCTCAGAAAATGTCACTGGGATCCCCTTACCCAAAAGATTGCTCAAGCCTAGCTACCCTTTCTGGTGTCTACTGAACTGTGGAAAACCCTTATATTTTTGCTGAGCCAAATGTCAGTGGCATAGCTGTCCTACAGGTATCCTTCTAGCAGCTCTCTGCTGCTCCTTTCTCCAGACACCAGCAAGGAAGAATCTCTGTGGATCTAAAAACTCAGCAGACTTAGAGTCACCAGATCCCACCTTGGTGGAGATGGGGATGATCCATGTTCTCTCGAGTCAGCCTCCTCTTGCAGGAGGTGCTCAGTAGGCCTTGCCAGCCTCAGTTGCCCTGGCAACTGTCTTGCATTTCATGCTCTGCTAACAGCAAAGGTCGTCTATTTTCTGTGCACAGTGGGGTTACGCATTTCTGAGTCTTTGGAGCTTTCTACCCACTGGAAACCTGGAAAATGTTCCTCTTTTGAAATCAGGTCAGTCCTCAGTCCTCCCATTCAGATGGGGCTAAGCATCCATTTCCTCTGCTCCAATCCCACCCTGTGAACATATATGTTTCTAGCATGTGTCTCCCACATTGGACTATACATTCCTTGAAGACAGCAATTGGCTTTTTATTTCCATATGTTGTACCTACAACAGCTTCTAATGTATGAATACAGTCAATAGTATTTGTTGATCAGACTAAACAGAAGAAGAGAAAAGGACTAAATCTCTGATCTTTCACAGTGGGGGGTGTGCGCAATGGACGGTTCAGTCTGGGGGATGCCAGCCTCTGACACCTTCCTAGGTTCAGGGAGTAGAAGGTGAGGCCAAACGTTCTTGACTTAAGTTTGAAAAGCCAAATACTGTCCTCCCAAACCCCTGGCAACTAGAACTCAGGTGGATGGCCTAAGTTCAGCTAACAGGAAGCCCAGCCCTGGGTTTGACCTAGAGGAAGAGAAGTCAAGATGGGGAGGCCTGTGCCCTGGGCTGTGGTGGCAACAGCAGGACACTAAATAGGCTGGTCCTGGGTGTGATCTGGGTCTGGGTTCCTGGCCTCCTGCCAGCTTCCCCAATCTTGCTCACCAGGCCTTCCACCAATTCTATAATCTACCAAATATACTTCCACTGAAATCATAAAAATTAGCAGAGGGCTTCTTTTATTTACCAAGAGCCCTGACTTGTACACTTGTCAATAGATGCTAATTTATGCTTGACCTTGTAAAAGATTTATATATATGTATATATGTATGAATATATAAATACATATTTAACCTAAAAAAATATATAATCTAAATACGTATTCCTTTATGTGTATTTAACTTAAAGATAATCAGTAGTAGACTAAAATGAGATCTAAAACTTACAAATATGAAACAAAAAAAGAGCAAACAATAGTTGATCAGTATACCGAAAGATCAGAAGAGTAGAAATGCAAGTTAGCATAAGAATAAAGATGTTATATCAATATTATGAGTTGTCACAATAAATGTGACTGGGCCAAACCTGCATTTGAAACAGAAAGGCTCTCAGAATTCAAAAGGACAAACACCACACTGTTAGTGTATAGTAGATTCTTAGATCAACTCTCCCAACTTCCATTTCATCCTCCTTCTACTTGGAGAGGTTATAAAATTTTAAATTACTTTTTCAAAAACTTTCAAAGTGAGGGAGCTAGGTGTGAATTAGGTGAGGCCAATAAGATGTGCTAGAGGAAGATGCACTACTTTGGCAGATGGAGGTGAGGTGGAAGCCACTTTCCTGCAGCTAGTTGGTTGACAGGAAACGGGTTTGAGCAAACAGAAGTGTTGGCAGAGAAGCCAGAGCCGAGTTCCAGTGTCCGGTCACTAACTTGGAAAGGTGATCGGTGGCTCTACAGGCAGCAGCAGCAATAGCATCCTGAGCCCCACTCAGTAACTTGGAATTAATAATTCAGTGGAGGCCCCCAATCTCCACAGCCTCCCCCAATGCTTCAATAAGCACTGAATTCTCTACATTAAATCTCTTTCCACTTGACACACACAAGGTAGTTTCTATTTCCTTCATTGAAATGAGTAATGTACATTGTTTATAAAAGTCAGGCCTAAAATAAAGTGATCCATAAAGCTCTTCTTCAAAAGGATAACAAAGATACAGTACATTATGAAAAAGCAAATAGTAAAGTAGGGTTGGCAATATTAATATCAAAGAAAGAATTCAAGAAAAAACATTACATAGAATATTATATCAATAAAAAATACAAATCACAAAGAAGATATAAGCTCATGAATGTTTATGTTCTACATAAAATAGCATCTAAATGTTAAAAATAAAAATCTTAGACATCAAAAAGAAATAGAGAGGACTGTAATATTATTGGTAACCTTTATCATTTCTGTCATGTGCTTTGATGAATCAAGTGGATGGATGAAGGAATTAATTAATGTAATCAATAAGCTTTTCAACATTTATAATCCATAAATACCTAGTTCATATTCCTTTAAAATAGCCATGGGACACTTATAAACTAAGTTAATATATTAAATCATTAAAGAAACCAATAAATTCTTAGATGTAAATTCTCTTTGACCATAATCTAGCAAAACAAAGAATTAGTAAGAAAATATTAAATAGTCGAATCCAAATACCAGGAAATTAAGTAACATTCTTCTAAATAACTCCTGGGTAAGAAAGTAAATAAAACATGTAATTAAATAGTGTTGTGAAACAAATAATACTAGATTTCAAAACTTCTGGCATGTGACAAAACTATACTCACAAGAAAGATCATATTCTAAAACAAGATTATTATTATTTTTATAATGGAATAATGAAAATAAATGAATTAAGCATTCATCTCAAGAAGGAAATTTTTAAAATTTATTTTTGTTTGTTTATTGTGTAATTAGAGAGGATCGTTTCACCTCTTTATTCACCTGCCTCTATCCAACAGCCTTCATAGTTGCATATTCTTTTTTCCAGCTTTACTGAGGTATAATTGACAAATAAAAATTGTATATTCTCAAGGTATAAACTTGATGTCTTCATATATGTATACATTGTAAAATGATCACCATAATCAAGCTAATTAACATATCCATCACTTCACATATTTCTCACTTTCTTTTTCTTTTTTTGTGGTAAAAACACTTAAGATTTACCCTCTCAGTAAATTTCAAGTATACAATATAGTATTACTAACTGCAGTCACCATGCTGTATAGTGCATTAAATCTCCAGAGTTTATTCATATTGCATAAGTGAAACTTTGTACCCTTTGACCATCACCTCTCCACTTTCCCCACCTCTCAGCTTCTAGTAACCACTATTTTACTCTCTGCTTCTATGGATTGGACTATTTTAATCTTAGAAGAAATGTGTTTTTTTTTTTAAACATAAAATAAATGTAAAGCTGTTAAAAGGTATTAATATAATGAGAACAGAAAATAATCAATTGAAAATCAGAAAAATATCATTAATAATTCAATCCAATCTGGTTTCTGTAAAACAAAAAATGACAACAATAAATTAGACAATATTCTAGAAATCAAGTAAAAAAAATGAGAGAAAACTATGCTAGCCCATTTGAGGTTCTTGATAAAAAGGAATGACTTTTAAAGGAACATGTTAAGTTACCAAAAAGAACTCAATAGGAAGAAGGGAACCTGATTACACTACTAATCCTTGAAGACATTTTAAAAGTTGTAAAAGAAAATATCAAGTCACAGTGTTGGGTTGTTCACTGGACTCCTCTTGGGTATCAGTGGGACCCTGCCTGCTCAACCAGGATAAAAAGTAGTTAATGTCCTTTGGAGAAACCCTCAACCAAAGGTAGTAGGGAGCCAATGGAAATATACTTCCCCATTTTTCCCCCAGGACCAAGGCCCTGAGCTGCATGTAGCAAAGCTTCTGCGATTATCCATTGAGATTGAGCACCCAGTAGCAGTTAATCAACTTGATAACACATCCTTGTTTTTACTCTCCTTCTTTCCCTGTTTCATTTTCCTATCCTTCCCTCATTACTATCCCAACCCCTCGATCTACACGCCCAAAGGAACAATCATAAATGAGCCTTGGTCTTAGACACTGCTTTTTTTTTTTTTTTCCAGTTGGCTTTTGATTTTATTTTTAGTCTGAAGATCTTAGTTTTTACATTAGAGTATTAATTCATTTGTGTTTAATGCAATACTAATATATTTGGGATTATGTTAACTTAATATTTATTCCACCTGTTTTCTTGTTTCTTGTTTTTTTAATAATTAATTTTTTAAAGAGTAATTTTAGTTTTACAGCAAAATTGAGAGGAAGATACAGAAATTTCCCATATACCCCTTGCAGACCTGGGATAAATCTCACTTGATCGCTATAGTTCTTTTATGTATTGTTGGATTCAATTTGCTAATATTTTTGGGGGGATTTTTATATCTATGTTCATGAGAAATATTGTTCTATAGTTTTCTTATGTCTTTGTCTGATTTTAGTATTAGGGCAATGCTAGCCTCATAGTATGAGTTAGGAAGTATTCTCTCTGCTTTTCTCCTCTGAAAGAGATTGTAGAGAATTGGTATAATTTCTTAAATATTTGGCATTATTTACCAGTGAACCCATCCAGGCCTTATGCTTTCTGTTTCAGGAGGTTATTAATTATTGATTCAATTTATTTACTAGATATAAGATTATTTGGATTGTCTATTTCTTCTTATATGAGTTCTGGAAGATTACGTCTTTCAAAGAATTGGTCCTTTTCATCTAGAATATCAAATTTGTGGGCAAAGAGTTATTCAAAGTATTCCTTTATTGTTTTTTAAATCCATAGGATCTGTGGTAATGTCCTCTCTTTTATTTCTGATATTAGTAACTTGTGTCCTCTCAAATTATTTTTCTTAGTTAGCTCACTAGGGAGTTATTGATTTTATGAACTTTTCAAAGAACCAGCTTTTGGTTTCATTGATTTCCTCTATGGATTTCCTGGTTTCAATTTTATTGATTTCTGTTCTAATTCTTATGTCTTTTCTTCTGCTTACTTGGGGTTTAATTTGCTCTACTCTTTCTAGTTTCCTCAGGTAGAAACTTATAGATTTAGATCATTCTTCTTTTTAATATAGGCATATTCAATGATATGTTTCCTTTTAAGCTTTGTTTTCACTATAACTCTCAAATTTTAATAAGCTGTGTTTTCATTTTCATTTAGATCAAAGTATTTTGATAATTTCTCTGGCAATTTCTTCTTTGACCCATGTGTCATTTAGAAGCGCGTTGTTTAATCTCATACTTTGGAATTTTCCAGTTATTTTTCTATTATTGATTTCTAGTTTAATTCCTTTGTGGTTTGAGAACAGACATGGTATGATTTCTATTGTTGTAAAATTGTTAAGGTGTGTTTTATGGTTCATAATGTGGTCTATCTTAGTGGACGATCCATGTGAGCTTGAGAAGAATGTGCATTCTTCTGTCGTTGGATGAAGTCGTCTATAGATGTTCGCTATATACAATTGGTTGATGATGTCGTTAAGTTCAATTGTGTCCTTACTGATTTTCTGCTTGCTAAATCCGTCTATTACTGAAAGAGGGGTATTGAAATCTCCACCTATGATAGTGGATTCATTTATTTCTCTTTGCAATTCTAGATTCATTTATTTCTCTTTGCAATTCTAAGATGGTTGGCACTAGGAGTGGTCCTAGAAAGTGGCCTCTCAGGGTAGGACTTTATTGATGAGCCATTCACAGGTCATATGACCATCGGGTCTCCACAGCTGGTGGGAAGTAGGGTGATGAAAACTTCTAACATGCATTGACATCACAATTACTAAAATTCTTACCTGTGATTGACTGAGATGAGGTACAGATGGAAGGTGATGTGTTGGATTAGGAAGAGGGGCTTTGCTTGAACTACTGTAGGCAACCGTAATTGTAAGTATTTCTGAAGAGGTCTAGCTTTTGTTAACTGCACTGAAAGTCTTGAAAAGTGAAAATAATAGAATTAGAACTGCCAACTCTCAGCACACAAAGCATGCTGCGTAAGCCAAATTCTTTCTACAGAAGTATCTAGTGAGACTCCCTCATTTCGAGCAGCTGTAGAGGACACCAAGACAAAAATCAGGGCCAGAATTCAATTGTAAAGATAGCAAAATAGAAAAGGAGATGACATCTACAATAGCTATCACATGTTAGAGTTAGGGTCTTGATACAAAGAGGCCGAATCTGTGAGACATGGGATGGGGACATTTGGATACATGACCCTCATGATTCTGAAACCCTAGAACTCCTCTGAATTGTTTACACTAGGAGAAGCAGCCATCTCCCCTTACCTCCTCTTACCTGGAAACCGCAAAGACTTCACCTGAGGCAGTTACCTTGCAATATGGACTCATCACTCACAGTTACCAACAGGCTGACAACCACGATTGTGTGCCAGAACAGCCTGTGAATAGAAATATGGTTCTTGCCCCAGGAAGAATTGCAGGACCTGACTCATAGGTACTGGTAGGAAACAAGGAGTACATCTGGGAGTGGACCTTGAAGATACTAGACCTGGGGATGCAAAATCTAAGGATGGATAGATAGAATACATTGATATGGGCTACTTACCAGTGACTTGGGATGTAATATTCTTAAAGAACAGAATCAAACAATTTACTGCAGAGTTATTTCAAGCTTTTAAGAAAGTTTTTTAACTGCTTCAGAGAATACAAATTGTAAAAGTTTTCTGATGTATAAAATAAAGCTAATGTAGCCCTGAAGTCAAAAATGACAGTAAAAATTACAGACTAATTTATTAACGCAAGGGGAGAATCTCTACATAAAATATTAACAAGTATTTTTGAACTGTATATTTTTAAATATACGGTTAAATATACGGTTTAAATATGTCACATAGTGTCCAGATAAGGATTTATTCCAGACTCCCATGGGACAATCAGAAAGAGAATATGTTCATAGGGGAGATCTGTCCCTGTGTGATGGAATTACACCAAAGTGTTTTCAGGATTGATGTCGCCTTTCAGAATAAATTATTTTTCTGCTTTCTATGGAAGGATACTTGAACTAATAAGACAGTAGCTAGTTGTGATATCTAAAACACATATTTAAAAGTCAGATGCTTTACTATATATTAGCAATAACTAGTTCAAAATATCTGATGGAAGAAAGGCTCCTAATGACCAGAGTTACAGAAATTGTAAAATATCTAAAAATAAACTTCATATGAATAAACAGCAATTTACCCAACTAGATAATACAATATACAATAATACAATATGTATGACAATAAATCATATTAGTTGAGATAGTCTGGGAGCAACAAAGGCTAAGACCAAAAGATTGATAAAAAAAATTAGAAATTCCCAAGACAAATCAAAATGTATACAACATTTTAATACATGATAAAAGTAACCCTTCAAACCAGTTAAATAAAGAATAAAATATTCAAATGGCTAACCATTTAGAAAAAATGAAGTTCTTACTTTACACAATAAATAAACATCATCACCAAATAGATTAAAGATGTGAATATAAAAAGTGAAATTATAAAAATTCTTAAGGAAAATAAAGAAATAATTATATAATTCAGGTGGAGAAGTACTTTCTAAGAATGATACCAAATATATAAATTATAAAAGAACTAGGTCATTAAATTTTGACAATATAAAATATGTTTATAAAAAATTAATTGTAAGTTAAGATTAACAGGCAAACAACAATTTGGGGGAGGGGAAAATATTTGCAATTTGTAAAGGAAGCAAAGATTTGATATCTTTAAAATATATATGCTCTTATAAATCAATAGGGAAAAGACGAATAGTCTGACAGAAAAATGAACAGAGGACATGAGCACGCAATTCACAAAAGAATACAAACAAATGATGCTGCTGAAATAATGGTCAAGGTCAATAATGACCAGCAAAATATAAATTTTTTAAAAAATGAGATAGTATTGTATACCTACCAATGTGATAAATACAATTTAAAAATGACAATAATAACTAGAAATGCTCATGACCTGCTGGTTTGAGTATAATAGGCACAAACTCTTTGAAAGACAATTTGGAAATAAATATCAAAAACCTGAATAATGTTTATATATTTGAACCAGAAATCCTACATCTAGGGCCCATGTCGAGGGCATTTATATTAAAAATGTGCACTTTGACTTCAAAAAAAGGCTTTGACCTCAAAAATTACCTTGATAGCAAAAACAATTAGAAACAATCTAAAACTACAACAGAGAATGGGTTAAATATATTAATGTATATCATATAATTCAACCCCATGCAACCATCAAAAATAATGTTTTAGAAGCACACTGAGTGACTTGGAAAGACTGCATTATATTGTTAAATTAAAATCAATTTACTAAGCAACATATATCACATTTTTATATTTCTAAAACAAGGTAACAAGATCTATGTTAATAGTGGTTATCACTGGCTCCTGAGATTCCCACTTAACTTATATTATCTTTCATTGCTTTCTGCCTTTTCTAAATTTTATAAGCAACACAGCACTTTTATAATCTAAAAAAAAATCATAAATGCTAAAACAAGCAAACACAAACACTACTACAAGGTCACACCCCAGAAATGGCTAAAATTCTCTCTGTTGGGTTTATGAGCTGCCCAGGACAAAAGTGGCAATAGGAAATCATACATGAAGTTATTATTCTTGCATTAATTACTATTATTATGGAGGCACAATTGCAGTCTGTCCATTTCTGAGTTCCTGTTATTACCTGTGCCTAAGTCTTCATAGAGTCTTTGTGCCCCTATGGACTCCTTTATCAGCAAATCTCTGAGCAGCAGATAAACATCTCCTTTCAGGTGAATTAGAAATGGGGCAAAAACTATCAGGCTCCAGATGGACAAATAGGGCCTTAGAAGGAAAAGAGGATTTCCCACCCCAACCGTGGAGTCTCTGGGCCTCAGAGCTGGAAATCATCTTAATAGACATCTGTCATCCAGTGCACTGCTGAGTCTCTGGTACCCTGCCCTGGTAGAGCACTGTGCTCGAACCCAGGGCCAGGAAGTGTGTGACCTCGCAGAAAGGCATATATGTTTTCTTGTTGGGCCTTTCTAACAGAAGGCCCCTCCTGATATCAAGGCAGAATCTGCAGCTTGGAATTTCTGCTCACTGACCTCGGTCAGAGAAACAGAATTTTTTGAGTTCTGAGGCAGCTCTGGTTCTGCCAGGGTCATCAGTAATTATCCATCCCGCAGGAAAAATAGGAGCAATCACTCTTTGCATCTTTAACAGCTCTCTGTGATCTGCCTTTTTCTTTCTTTCCTTCTTTCTTTTAAACAGCTTTATTGTGGTAAAATTCACATACCATAGTGTACAACTCAACGATTTTTAGTAATTTTTTGTGCAACCATTACCACAACCTAATTTTAGAATGTTCCCGTCACCCTCCCAAAAAAACCCTGTACCCTTTTGCGGTCACTCTTCCTCCACTCTCCCCTTTCTACCTGCCCCCTAGGCTTCTGCTTTATACAGGGGCCTATAGCTAGGTTGTCTCTTGATCATCTTTGAGGCTAGCATTCCCACCATACTTTTTAAAAATATTGTTCCCTGTTCCTTCAGGCCCAGTTCTAAAGAATGCAGGCTGACCCAGAGGGTTGAAAGTCAAAGAGATAACATGCCCTCCCTACACCTGGCTGCTACTGTGCAAGGCCAATATCCACCCACATACTTTGCAAGCATCTTTTGAATAAGGTAGCCAAAATGAGCATTTGATTTAATTTAGTTCAATTTACCAGGGGTCATCAAAACCTAGGAGAGGACAGGACCCATGATCCACCTTTGGACACTGCAGATAGATTACTTTTAACAAAGAAGCCCTTGCTTCTCACTCACCTTGCTGTGATCAGCAATGATGATTCAAGAATAATGTCAGCCCCACACTGCACTGAAAGTGAGGGGTGCTGAGAATCTTAGGCAGAAATCTTTGGTGTGGCAATTGAAGGTCAAGGAAAGCCTTCCCAAATCCATGTCCGGGGCTTTTAGGGATGCAGTAGAGTCAGGGAGACCTTTGTAAAAATGCAACAATTTGGGTAGGTCCTAAAATGGAGATGTGTGGCATGGCCAGTGCTTGCTTTTCCCTCATAGTCTTTCAGGGAATGAGGCTTGTATCCTGTTTGCTGAACGTATGAAGTGAAGCAAGGAGACATGGAAGGAATGACTGCATCCTGAGGAGTTATTTGCATGTTAAGTATAACCAGGAACAGAAGTCTTAAACTGTGAAAATATATCTGTAGCACACTACGCTGGCTATATGGTTCTAATTAATTCTGTCGTGCTCCCCCAACTTTCATGTTAATATCATCGAACTAATCCCTTAATCAGCTACCCACTTCAGCCCACCCCCACAAACATTTTTTGGTTATGTTTTTAATCTTCATTCCACAAATAAGCCTGCAGCCATTACATTTAAACTAAACCAAGACATTTAAGGTCTCTCACCCTGCTAGCTTGTTGAAAGATCTTACCAAAACTCCCATTGCCCAACCTATTTCTCAGAAAATGCTTCACCCCTTCCCAAGTCTGAAATTACTATTTCTGGGGGTGTAATGGAGGTAAGTGGTGAGGAAACACTCCAAAATGTAGAAATAAAACCCAGGAACAGGTTTAAAATTCCTCTAGGGTTTACATCTGAACCAACTTTCACCAGCCTCAAACCACCTTCCCTTCCTGTCTCTCTCATTAATTGATGGCACTTTCATTTTTTACAAAAGTAAAATAAAGAGCCTTCTAAAAGACTTGAAAAATAGGAAATGGTAGATCCAAAACTCTCAGAAAAACATGAAACACAAACCTGAAGCTGATTTCCAAACAAAGTGTAAATGTTCAGACATCCCTCCCCTTCCTGCACAGGCCTCTCCTCATGGACACCCCTCAGAGGCATTCCTCTTTCCCAAAGAGATTAGAAAACCACTACACATTCCTAATGTAAAACTACAGATTCTGATTTTTTTAAATGCTCAGAAAAGTAAAAATAAAGACAATTTTACTAGTTCCCTCAAGGATTTTTAAACCACTAGAATCTTACTTCGAGGTCTTAGCCAGTTTAGTCCTCTCTAGACGGTACATCAGCGCACATGCGTGCGTGCGCTCACACTCACACACACACACGCGCGCACACACACACACACACACATGCACACGCACATGCAACAGCACCTACCCACACACTCCTCACACGTCCACACATTTTTCCTGCTGCAGCTTCTTCACCATCCAGGTTTATAAGAATGAAGTGTGGGGACTTTTAGTTTTCAGTTGTGCATGTAGGGAGCTTGAAAGTAGCCACACGTCTAATAAGTAAAAAGCTGAACATGGAAAAAATCAACTCTTCTTGGATCCATAAGACAGGGGAGGATACAGGGCAAATTGCTGCCCCCCAAGATTGGAGAGATGGACAGGTGATAACGGGGAGTCTCGGCTTCCTGAGCAGAGACTCTCAAGCAGAAACCACCCCAAGAACCAATGCGGGGGATTGGCGGATGGGGAAGAGAAGGGAACTGAGCTGAAATGACAAATTTCTGAAGGCTCAGAGTGGACAACTCTAAGAGTTAAAACCTCTAGAGGGACCTAATCATGGAGTTAGGGGCTCAGTTTTGGAGATTTACCTCCAAGAGTTCAATCAGGCTCCCAGAGTAAATGTTTGAGAAAGATACCCTCACGCTTCTGGCAGGGAGAGGGAAATCATTTTGAAACAACCAGAGCATTCCATTCTTCTTAACGAGACCTGTCCACAGAGGAAAATAGTTAATCAGAGGTCTAACCCGATGGGGTATGATCAGAGCCTAACTAATCTCCAGGGAGGGAAATACTCAACGCCAGTCAGCTCCAGCTATCCTCTCCTACTTAAGGGGAGAGAAAAAAAAAAAATTAAACACTTCTGAAATTTACAATCAAGAGTCACAGATTTACTAAAAGACTGAGACCTAAACACAGGGCTATGGAATGCCTCCTCTCCCCCAACACCTTATCGCCACATTATTAAAGGCCTGTTTACAGCAGT
Source organism: Pteropus vampyrus (assembly GCF_000151845.1). Classification (NCBI taxonomy): domain Eukaryota; kingdom Metazoa; phylum Chordata; class Mammalia; order Chiroptera; family Pteropodidae; genus Pteropus; species Pteropus vampyrus. The sequence continues at coordinate 1,789,810 of NW_011888894.1, forward strand.
CCTTTTTACCCAGAACCTCATGTCTGGCTATTAAGAAAAAATTACAAGGTACACCAAAAGGCAAAAAACACAATTTGAAAAGGCAGAGTAAGTATCAAAACCAGACATGGCAAAGAGGCTGAAATTATCAGACCGGGAATTTAAAACAACTGTGATTAATATGCTAAGGGCTCTAATGGATAAAGAAGACAGCATGCAAGAACAGATGGGCAATGTAGAGAAGAAGCAATCCTAAGACGCAACCAAAAAGAAACACTAGAAATAAATAAAATAATAAAATAAAATAAAATAAAATAAAATAAAATAAAATAAAATAAAATAAAATAAAATAAATAAAATAAAATAAAATAAAACAAAACAAAACAAAACAAAACAAAACAAAACAAGGAGAATACCTTCATGGGCTTACTATTACAACAAACACAACTGAGGAAAGAAGCTCTGTACTTAAGGATATCTCAATAGAAACCTCCCAAACTGAAAAGCAAAGAGAAAAAAGATCGGAAAAAACAACAAAATATCTGAGGACTGTGGGACAATTAAAAAGGGTGTAACATACATATAATGGGAATTCCATAAAAAAGAAGAAAGGAACTGAAGATGTTCAAAACATTAATGACTGAGAACTTCCTCAAAATTAATGTCAGATACCAATCCAGAAAGCTCACAGAACATCAAGTAGGACAGATGCCAGAAAAATTACACCTAGGCATATTATTTTCAAATTACAGAAAATCAAAGATAAAGTAAAAAATCCTAAAAGAAGACAGAGGGGGAAAAACACCTCACCTATAGAAGAACAAAGAATTGTTTCTGACTTCTCTTCAGAAACTACACAAGTAGGAAGAGAGTGAAGTAAAAGATTTAAAGTGTTGAGAGGAAAACACTATCAGCTTAGAATTCTGTACTCTGTGAAATTATTCTTTAAAAATGAAGGTGAAATAAACATTTTCTCAGACAAACAAAAATTGGGGGAATTTGTTGCCAGTTGACCTACCTTGCAATAAATATTAAAAGAAGTTCTTTAGAGAGAAGGAACATAATATAGCTTAGAAACTCAGATCTACAAAAGAAAGAGCGTCAAAGAAGGATTAAGTGAAGGTAAAAAGATTTAAGCACAAAGAAGGGTTTGAGGAAGACGATTAGATCAGGCTGTCACCTATGATTTGCAGAGGACACACTAAGTATGGTTTTGCATTCTAGGAGAGGTCAACTGATGGGAAACCCATTAACTGCAGAGTTCAATGATTGGAAAATGTGAATGATGAGGAGGAAGGATAAGAAAAGGAAAAAGGATGAAGGTGGGTCAAGGTGGTGTTCTGCTTGATGAAAGCAATTAGATAAGTCCCTTAGGTGCCCCATGTAACACCTTATTATAATTCATTGACTTGCCACATTCTCTACATCAGTGGTCCCCAACCTTTTTAGCACCAGAGACCGGTGCTCCTATGAGAATCTAATGCCTGATGATCTGAGGTGGAGCTGAGGTGGTGATGCTAGCACTGGGGAGTAGCTGCAAATACAAATGAAGCTTCGTTAGCTTACCAGCTCTTGTTTCCTGCTGTGAGGCCTGGTTCCTAACAGGCCATCTTTTACCTCCTTGGTTAAAGTTATTTCTAGACTGGTATCAGTCTGAGGCGGGGAGCGGGGTGGTTAGGGACCCCTGCTCTATATGACACCACAGCCTACTTAAAAATATCAAACCACTCTAGACAGCCCAGGGTTTCCAATGTCAAGCTTGTGGCTACTCTTTCCATAGACATATCCAAAGATGCACATAAACTCAGGAAGTTTTTAAGAAGCTCTAGCTCTGTCTTCTGATTTGGAATCTGATTCTCCTCTTCATCAAGAAGTCTACATTCAGCATTGCTGAATCAGCTTTGATTCCAGGGGAGGAAAATGACGAGTTTTATGATTCTTGTTGAACTACTACCTTTGGGTGATGTTTAGACATAAAACTATCTGCAGATTTTAAACATTTACTTAAAGTTCAGTAGAAAACATAATTTTATTATACTCAAATACACAAACATATATACAGTAAGCATATGTACAAGTTTAAATATATATACATACATGTATCTCTGTTTTATTGGCAGTGATGCAGAGATAGCAGGAGAATTGTTTTCAAGATGTACGATAAGATATAGGTCAGTTTTATACATTATTTTTATAACTATGCCAACTGGACAAAGACAGCCACAGCTCTAAATGAGGTTAACACAACTGTAGTCCGAAGCACGGGTGAAGCCCCAGGTAAATGCAATCTGCTATTTACAGCTGTGGGATTGAAACTAAACCACCAAAACCTAAAAGCTTCAATTGCGGAGGTGATAATTTGTCTTTTCCTGCTCGTTTTCAGTATGAGTAGGACAAAATTCCAGCTAATGAAGCAGATCCTCATTTCACAAAGTTCAAAAATCATACCTCCAGCCTAGACTGGTATATTCAGGGGTCTACATGACATCTTTGCTTAGATATCTACTCTTACACTTAGCTTGCTTAAAACAGACCTTATCCTCCCACCCTACCCTCAACCCCCAAAAAACTCCTTGTTCTGGTTCCTAAGCAGCTAGAACAATGCCTGGTACATAATTGTCTTCGTCTTCCCCATGCCAGTAAATGGCATTTTCAACTTCCCAGTTGCTCAGGCCAAAAATCTCTCTCACACTAATTCTGTCATCCCTTCATCAATATTTTTCCAAAATTCAAGCTCTTCTCACCAACTCCACGTGAAAGACGTTATGCTAAATGAAATAAGCCAGACACAAAAAGGTGAATGATGTATGACCTCACTTATATATGGAATAGTCAAACTCATAGAAGCAGAGAGTAGAATGATGGTTTTCAGGCGCCGAGAGAGGAAGATATGGAAGATGATGGTCAAAGGATACAAAGCTTCAGTTATGCAAGATAAATAAGTTCCAGAGACTTACTATACAGCATTGTGCCTATAACTAACAATGCTGTGTAGTTAAAATTTGCTAAGAGAGTAGATCTTACGGTAAATGTCCTTAAATAAGCACACACATACACATATAGTAATAATAATAAAGTGTGTGAGAGGACACTTTGGGAGGTGATGGATATGTTCATGGCCTTGATGATGATGATGGTTTCATGATGTATACTTATCCCTGAACTCCAGTTGTATACATTAAGTAGGTACAGCTTTTTACACATCAATGATGCCTCAATAAAATAGTTTTTTAAAAAACCCAATGTAGTGACTTAAAACAACAATTTTATTATCTCCCTTGGTCCCTGTGGGTCAGGAAAGCAGGAAGGGCTTAGTTAGCTCTATGCTTCTGAGGTCTCAAGCAATTGTAGTTGGAAGATGGCTACAGCTGGAACATCAGGGAACTAGAGCAGTGGGGGGCTGGCCAGGCATTTGTATAGTCTTCTCTTCATATAGTCTTAGGGCCTCTCTATGCAATCCCTCCACATGAGCTAGTTTGGGCTTCCTCACAGCATGGCACCTCACTGCAGATGGACTGCTTACATGGCAACTTAAGTCTAAAAGAGTGAGCATTTCAGTAATCAGGTAATGCAGTGGCTTGAAGCTGCATTACCATTTATGACCTGTCTAGGAACTCATGCAGCATACGGATCCATCTAAAGTCAAAGAAAGGAAAATTAGACTCCATGTATTAATGGAGCAATGGCAAAGTCATGTTGTAAAAGAGCATATGGGATTTGGATTGGGATTGAAATCCAATTTGGAGAGAAATTATATCTAAACAATATTATGTTTTAATCCACAAACATGGTATATTTCCCCATTTATTTTGGTCTTTAAATTATTTTCTCTTTAATATTCTGTAGTTTTCAATAGAGAGACCTTGAACATCTATTATATTTATTTCTAAGTATTTCATGATTTTGATGTTGTTGCACATTGTACTTTTACTTCATTTTAAATTACTTGTTACTAGTACATAGAAATTAACTGATTTTTGTATTGACCCTGTATTCTACATCTTTGCTAAAGCCACTTATTAATTTTAATTGTTCCTACATTCTATTGAATTGTATACATGTGCAATCATGTCATCCACAAATAATGAAAGTTTTACTTTTGTCTTTTCAAGCTTTATACTCTACCCCACACCTCACCCCCAAGACTTTTAGTACTATGTTATGTTGAATCGAAATGGTGGCAGCAAACATCCTAGTCTTATTCTCAGTATCAGAAGGAAAAAATTCATTGTTTCACCATTAATTATAATATAAGCTGTATGTTTTTTGAGAAATAATTTAACCATGTTAAGGAAGTTCTATTCCTAGTTTACTGAGAGTTTTATCATAAATTTATGTTCAATTTTATCAAATTCTTTTAATTTATCTATTGAATTCTGTCAAAGGATGAATTACACTGATTTTTGTAATGTTAAACCAAACTTACATTCCTGGAATAAATCCCATTTTGTCATGACATATAATCTTTTAAGATATATTTTCTGGGTTATATTTTCTAAAACTTTATTTAAAAGTTTTAATCTATTTTTATGAGAGATATTGGCATAATTCTCAATAGTGTCCTCTTTCACTCTAAATAAGAGAAATTAAATGATCACCCTAACAAATAATGTCTTCTTGAATTTCGTTGACATTGTAACCTTCCTAAATTTTTCTTGTGGTTTACAATAGATTGTTTCAAAGAGTCGTCAAAATTATATCTCTTTTTCCTTGTTCTGTACAACTTTTTACATATGCACGGTTTTGGAATATGAACAGTAGGATTTTTTTTTTCTCATCTCCAACTAAGATGAAGTCTTTCCAGACTAGATGTTGGTCACCAATTAGTGTAAGTGTGTTGCCCTTGGCCACACAGTCAGTCCACTCTGTGATGAGCATCTTTTCAGATTTGAAGTACAAGTCGACATGCATAGTGTCCAGACCAGTTTCAATTTCTAGCAGGTGTACACCTAACATGATTCCATTCAACTGAGGTAGCACATTCTCCCACCTGGTTCTCTATTCCTTTGACCCATGGAGTCACTTGCAAAACTGCAGGTGATAGTGTGCACTGCTAATAGAGATCTTCCTGTCCCCACCCCTGCCCGTAGTGTTTAACTTGTAAATATTGCACCTCCCAGGATATAGTACAAAATTGCTGGTTCTCCTTCCTTCCACCCCTCCCCTTCACATACATACACTTCCTGACCAGCTATTTCCTGGGAGGTGCTACCTCAAAATAGAGATAGTATTAGCATCCTCAAAAAGCAACACTGTCTTAATAATACTATATTGTATATTTGAAAGTTGCTGAGAAATGTTCAAAGTTTTCATCACAAGAAAAACTTTTTTTTTAACTATGTAAGCTGATGATGTTAACTAGTCTTACTATGGAGATTGTTTTGCAATGTATGCAAATATTGAATCATGTTATACATATGAAACTAATATGTTACATGTCAATTATACCTCAATAAATTAAAAAAAAAATTTTAAGCAGCACTTCCATGGAATATGGGTACCTACCCAGTGTTCTAGTTGGCACAGACCTTGGATCTCTGTGTCTGTAACAACTATCTTCCTATTGATCTCTATTACATAAGGCATAACCTGCATTGGTTTGTATCAATCCAATGTGTCTTACTTTATAATTAATAAAAATGCCTCCTAGAATCTGGTTAAGCCATTGATTGGGTTGAAGTTTCTAGGGTTCTTTTGAGTTCTTGTCTTTGTCTTGATTTCATAAATAGCATAAGGAAAGCTGGGAGAAGCTGCCTCATACACTTTGAGCCAAATAGCATTTTAAGCCAGAAGTCATTTCTTTGCAGTTACCTATTTTTATGTATTTGTTTAGTTCTGTCATTAGGAAGAAAGGCAAAGTGCTAGAAATCTGTGAAATAGGAGGGTTTGTTTTTAGTTGGGCGTGAGTGGCATAAAGAAAGTCCAACTATCAGAAAATACTAGTATTTGGTCACTAGTAACGAGCTATTAACACAGGAGCTGTTTTTCTCTATATGCATCAGATGTTACTGCATTGATTTGAGCACAAAGAGACCCTCTTTCCTGTTTCTCCTCACCCAGTCACCTCTTGACAAGTCAAGTTTTCTAACCATTGGGCCACTGTCTTCTCTGTCAGTCGAAACCTCCTACAATGCAGACTTCGCCTCTGGGTTCTCTGCAAAGTGAAAACTCCAGTCTTGGCTGCTTGTTTTTCAAGTGTCCTTCCTGGGTTTATTCTTTTAAAACCATTTGATCAGGCAGTTAAAATTGGAAAAATATCAAAGGAAGGGGTGGTCTGGTAAGACCCACCAGAGGTACAGGTGAGCACTTGATTAAAATATCTAATCCATAAGGGCTGAGACTCACTCCTGGTAAAAGTGCCTTTATTCTTACTTAAAAACAAACAAACAAACAAACAAACAAAAAACACCTATTTTTCAAAAATTCTGATTTTAGAGTTACAGGGCTGACATCAATTTCTCAAAAACATGTCCTATGGTGGTAGTTTTATGATTTTTGTTTTGGTAAAAGTTTCTGACAAGAAGGTATAGGATTATTGGAAGATTTAAGGAATTTTTCAAAGATCATTTCACTCATTCACTGAATGAATACTTATTGGGAATCAAGTACATTCTAGACTGTGCTATGCATATAAACTTCTGATGGGGGGAGGCAGACATAAAACCAGCAATTTTGGAAATTCTTATGTAATTATAATTGTGGTATGGTATAATAGTTAGAATTTAGATGAAAGCAAAGACCCTTTACTTTTCCCAAGTTGAACTAAATATTGCTTGAGAAACCACTTGCTCAGGTTGGTAAAGTTCACCCTGGTGATCCCTGCTATTCCTGAGCTGATATCATCCAGGAAAATAGGGTAGAGCCCCATCCCTCAGGCTGGATGGCTCCCGCTCTGGCTGACCCTTCTCCTGGCCCATGATGTCCTGTAGTAGTAGCCCTTTCTTCTGTAGGTTCCACTCTCTCTATCCAAGCATGATTATGAGAGTCCCCACTAAAGGGCCCAAGTTTTCAGACTTAGTGCCTGGACTCCACAGGCACCTTAGCAGTTGTCTACTGGAGGTCTTGCCACTACAGCGATAATGACGTGTGACCAGACTCAGAGAATCAGCGACCTTCTCCTCCAGCCCCGATCTCTCATGCTTCCAATGCCCACCCTGATTCTCACTCCCACCCAGGAGGCTCAAGGCTTCCACATCCTTCTGGGAATCCTTCCACTTAATGCCCCAGGATACTTGTAAGCCCAAGATAATCTAGTGAGGGGTGAGTGGGGTGTTTTGTCTGACCCCAAATCTTCACTTTGGGGTCAGACAAAACACCCTGAGATGGGGACAAAGGAAATGCTACGAGGGCCCTTGAGAAGCCTGCCGTGTACTCTCCATGTCCAAGGAGGCTGCCCGGAGAAGTAACATTTTGGCTGATCTGTGAAGGGGAGTAGGAGTTAACCAGGAAAGTTTTAGACTTGATGAGATAAAAGGGTGTATGTGTGTATGTGTTCTGAGAATGTAATAAAGGTGGGAAGCTTATAAATAGAAGTAGGAGGATGACATTTTAATTGTGAGTATAGCTTGGTGAGTAGAGCTATTTCACTTACATTTAGATATTTCTTACCCTCTTGAGACTTTGGGAGACATTCCCAAGGGAACAGGTATTGGGCTTTACTTTCCAAGTGAATTCTGCAAGAGCCAGAAAATTCAGAGATGTTTCTGAAACTTTAGGTTGTTTAGAATGATCCACAGAAGCAAATCATTAAACTTGTTTGGGGCTCTTTTCTGTTCTGACTTTGATTTCTTTCAAATCATTCACCACCAGCATACATGTGAGAACATGTTTGGTGTTACGATTCCGGTGTGTAAAGATCTGCACAGGTAGAACCCCTCCCAATGGGAGGGCATACTTGTCATTCCTCATTCTCTTAGTCACTAGGTTCTCTATCTAGCTCCTTTATAAACTCTTTTGGCTATAATGGTTTCAAACACTTTTTAAAAATTGTTCCATTCTCTCTCTCTCTCTCTCTCTCTCTCTCTCTCTCTCTCTCTCTTTCTCTTTCTCTCTCTCTCTGTTTTACAAGTTTTTAAAAATAAGGAATGGGCAAAGCCAGCTTTCTTTTCAGAATCAAAATGTAGAACAAATGGGAAAATTATGGTACTTAACATTCCCAAGTTTGAAACCCCATAAATAATGTACCTAAGTTTTATATATTCAACAGCCCTCCTACATATACTCCATCTTCTGTAACTTGCTTCCGAGTTTTATCTTCATTCCCAATTATACCATTTCTTTTGCTATTTAAAAAGAAAAGGCCTTCTCGATCATTATCAGAAACTACTCTTTAGCTTACTCCCTAGCCAGCAAACTACAGAAAGGGTGGAGTGAAATGTGAGCAGTACAGAGTCTGACGCAACTCACGGGGACCACTTAGTCCTTACGTGACTCTGGTTACTAACATTTCTATCATCTGTGACAGTGACTCCTGACTGCTATTTTTCTGTGAGTAATGGGGGGATTCGTTTCTTTTTCATGCAGGTAGTACATAACACAGTAGTCTCTTCAGCTGAGCTGGCAAGAAGACTCCAGAGGCCAAGAGAGCTCTGAGATCTGAATAATAATACAATAGGACACTGTCTTTCATTCCTCTTTGCCAGGGGTCTTGGGTTGGAGATGTCCTCTCCCGGGGAGATGGCCCTAAAAGAGAGAAGCAGTGACTTCTGTTTAGCTTGAGGTAGGTGCAACGGGAAGAACAAATGTTTACTGAGCCCTCTCTACGCCAGGCTCTGGATTTGGTATTCAGAAGGCCAGAGTTCAGATTCTTGTTCTGATACTTCCTGGCTGTGTGGCTATAGACAAATCACTTAGTCTGAGTCTCAGTTTACACATCTGTAAAATAGAGATACAGTCATAGCTTCACCACACATGATTGATGTAAGGGTCAAATGAGATAATGATTCAGAAGGTCTTTGTAAGTGACACCAGGAAAGGGAAATGTTGGTATCTTATTCAGTGTGATCCAACAGCAATACCACTGAACCTGTCTTGCTTAGGAGGTTCCATCCAGGGGAATTCCAAGGTCTTGCCCAACTGGAGAGGAGCAGGTCACTTGGCAGATTCCTACCTGATACCAGGAGGCCTATAATAGCTAGCAGGCCACATCTCTAGAGATACTTAAGTCAAGGACAGAGCAAGTGACAGTGTAGGCAGACACAGTTGCTCTCTGATCTAGGGTGCAGTTCCAGGACACAGGTTAATACTGGATCATGGGCAGACACCAGATCATGCTGAGCTGTTTACTACTGTATTTGCAAACGTGCGCCATCAAGTTTATATGAACGCTCACAAGGAAAAAAATACTAAAACCCAGAGGTCCAGCTATATGAGAGTAAGAAATAAAATGAAAGAATAAAGTATCTCTCAGACTAGGATAGAAATCAAAGGATTTTTGTTGGTGGTGGTAATTGAGAAGGATATACATACACTAAAAGAAAAAAAATGAAGTGAATCATATCTGAACAAAGACCAGCTAAATTGAGATTTTTTATTAAAAGAAGATAAAATGTTAATACTCTTTTTAAATTAAGAACAAAATATAAAACCCAACTCATTAAAATTGAATAAAAACCACCTGAATGCTTAGTTTCTCATACTGCTGGTAAACAGAGGGAGAAGGGGAAAGAGGAGGAGAGAGTAAAGAGGAGGCAGGATGGGGGTTGCCTGTGAAGCAGCAAGGAGAGCGAGCTGAAACGGAGCAGAGGGAGGGGAAGCGACAGAGGTTCTAAAGCAAGTGTGGAGCCAAAGAAACTGCTCTTGTCGTTCGAAGCACGGACCTCCAAATAAGTTATTACTGACTTTGGTTTTCTGACTATTTCTTAGAGTCACTTTTGTGACTGGAAATAGCTCATCTATCTGTTTTAGAAATAAATGCTTCTTTCCATTGGAACTTTAAAAATTGTGTGATGTGTGAAGGAATAGCTTAAGTTTTAGGCATTTTCTCTGTGAGATCTTAGTTTTATCTTAAAATCCACTGGCTTACTTTTTTCCATGTTCCTGCTGGTGGCCAATAAAAACTCAGTGGATAAAAACAAGTGGGAAATGTCCGGCCTTATCCGACAGCTACTCCACTGCTTTGTGTCAGATCCTCAGAGATTCACCTCTGAACAGCATCCCTAGAAGAGATGACTGAGGAATCCTTGAGATCTAAAATATGACAAGCAAATATCACTTCAGATATTTGCCTTCAACGATGTCAGAAACAAGTTAGATTTGACGGAGGATGATAACATGAATATAAATTAGTGGTCTCCTGTTTCCTCTTTCCGAACCACTCATGTGCACACCACGCCCCCCCATTGGATACGGCTGTCATCACCTCATCACAGGTGGCCATTCTCAATCTCACACTGTTAGAAGAGTATATCAGACTCTGAGGGCAGGGTCAGATGTGGGGTGCAAAAGCCTCTCTGCAAGGTTTCTATGTCCACCCCCTTTGAGAGTTACTCGATACTATGGTCATCATTCCAGAACAAGCCAATGTCAGACAGAAAATTGCTGACCCGACATGCTGTGCTTTGCAATGTCCTACACATGCACTAGTTCAGCCCGTCTTCTCGAATTGGGCAAAAGCTGCAACTGCCTATTCTATAAGACGTGACAAAAGTCGCAGGTCACAGCAGTGCCAGGCGCCATGCCTTGAGCGGTTTCCAAGAGTCAGGCTCTGAAAACACCTTAAGACGCATCGTCTCGTTTATTCTGCATTAGTGACTCTCTGTGCTAATTGTTATAATTTTATAGGTAAGGAAATTGACAATCAGAAAGGTTCAGAAAATTGCCCTTGGGTCATTAGTGCCAGAGCTAATTGAACCCAGAAATGATGAAAATCCATACAATTTCCACTAGGCCCTGGAGATCTTCACGAGCCCATTCCCTATAGCCTCAGGCACAGTCTTTCCAAGTAGAACCATCTTGACGTTTATAATGTGAAGACTCCTATGTTTGCTAAAACTTCTATCCCTTTGTAGGTCTAATTTCCTAAGAGGTCAGTATTTGAATGAGCACCTGAAAGGAAAAGAGTATTCCAGTGTGTGGGAGGCTGGATGGCAGGGAGGGAGGAGGCAGCATGGCCATGAATATGTGGGTGCTTCCAGCCTATAATGAGCTTCTTGCAAAAGGCCAAAGGCCATGTGTTCCAGCTGACCAAGGTACAGGGAATGCCCCATTTCCTGGGAAATGAATGGACAATTCAGGGGCCTAGCCAGTCGCTGCACTTTTTATGGCCCTAAAAGAGAGAAGCAGTGACTTCTGTTTAGCTTGAGGTAGGTGCAATGGGAAGAACAAATGTTTACTGAGCCCTCTCTACGCCAGGCTCTGGATTTGGTATTCAGAAGGCCAGAGTTCAGATTCTTGTTCTGATACTTCCTGGCTGTGTGGCTATAGACAAATCACTTAGTCTGAGTCTCAGTTTACACATCTGTAAAATAGAGATACAGTCATAGCTTCACCACACATGATTGATGTAAGGGTCAAATGAGATAATGATTCAGAAGGTCTTTGTAAGTGACACCAGGAAAGGGAAATGTTGGTATCTTATTCAGTGTGATCCAACAGCAATACCACTGAACCTGTCTTGCTTAGGAGGTTCCATCCAGGGGAATTCCAAGGTCTTGCCCAACTGGAGAGGAGCAGGTCACTTGGCAGATTCCTACCTGATACCAGGAGGCCTATAATAGCTAGCAGGCCACATCTCTAGAGATACTTAAGTCAAGGACAGAGCAAGTGACAGTGTAGGCAGACACAGTTGCTCTCTGATCTAGGGTGCAGTTTCAGGACACAGGTTAATACTGGATCATGGGCAGACACCAGATCATGCTGAGCTGTTTACTACTGTATTTGCAAACGTGCGCCATCAAGTTTATATGAACGCTCACAAGGGAAAAAATACTAAAAACCAGAGGTCCAGCTATATGAGAGTAAGAAATAAAATGAAAGAATAAAGTATCTCTCAGACTAGGATAGAAATCAAAGGATTTTTGTTGGTGGTGGTAATTGAGAAGGATATACATACACTAAAAGAAAAAAAATGAAGTGAATCATATCTGAACAAAGACCAGCTAAATTGAGATTTTTTATTAAAAGAAGATAAAATGTTAATACTCTTTTTAAATTAAGAACAAAATATAAAACCCAACTCATTAAAATTGAATAAAAACCACCTGAATGCTTAGTTTCTCATACTGCTGGTAAACAGAGGGAGAAGGGGAGAGAGGAGGAGAGAGTAAAGAGGAGGCAGGATGGGGGTTGCCTGTGAAGCAGCAAGGAGAGCGAGCTGAAACGGAGCAGAGGGAGGGGAAGCGACAGAGGTTCTAAAGCAAGTGTGGAGCCAAAGAAACTGCTCTTGTCGTTCGAAGCACGGACCTCCAAATAAGTTATTACTGACTTTGGTTTTCTGACTATTTCTTAGAGTCACTTTTGTGACTGGAAATAGCTCATCTATCTGTTTTAGAAATAAATGCTTCTTTCCATTGGAACTTTAAAAATTGTGTGATGTGTGAAGGAATAGCTTAAGTTTTAGGCATTTTCTCTGTGAGATCTTAGTTTTATCTTAAAATCCACTGGCTTACTTTTTTCCATGTTCCTGCTGGTGGCCAATAAAAACTCAGTGGATAAAAACAAGTGGGAAATGTCCGGCCTTATCCGACAGCTACTCCACTGCTTTGTGTCAGATCCTCAGAGATTCACCTCTGAACAGCATCCCTAGAAGAGATGACTGAGGAATCCTTGAGATCTAAAATATGACAAGCAAATATCACTTCAGATATTTGCCTTCAACGATGTCAGAAACAAGTTAGATTTGACGGAGGATGATAACATGAATATAAATTAGTGGTCTCCTGTTTCCTCTTTCCGAACCACTCATGTGCACACCACGCCCCCCCATTGGATACGGCTGTCATCACCTCATCACAGGTGGCCATTCTCAATCTCACACTGTTAGAAGAGTATATCAGACTCTGAGGGCAGGGTCAGATGTGGGGTGCAAAAGCCTCTCTGCAAGGTTTCTATGTCCACCCCCTTTGAGAATTACTCGATACTATGGTCATCATTCCAGAACAAGCCAATGTCAGACAGAAAATTGCTGACCCGACATGCTGTGCTTTGCAATGTCCTACACATGCACTAGTTCAGCCCCGTCTTCTCGAATTGGGCAAAAGCTGCAACTGCCTATTCTATAAGACGTGACAAAAGTCGCAGGTCACAGCAGTGTCAGGCGCCATGCCTTGAGTGGTTTCCAAGAGTCAGGCTCTGAAAACACCTTAAGACGCATCGTCTGGTTTATTCTGCATTAGTGACTCTCTGTGCTAATTGTTATAATTACCTCCATTTTATAGGTAAGGAAATTGACAATCAGAAAGGTTCAGAAAATTGCCCTTGGGTCATTAGTGCCAGAGCTAATTGAACCCAGAAATGATGAAAATCCATACAATTTCCACTAGGCCCTGGAGATCTTCACGAGCCCATTCCCTATAGCCTCAGGCACAGTCTTTCCAAGTAGAACCATCTTGACATTTATAATGTGAAGACTCCTATGTTTGCTAAAACTTCTATCCCTTTGTAGGTCTAATTTCCTAAGAGGTCAGTATTTGAATGAGCACCTGAAAGGAAAAGAGTATTCCAGTGTGCGGGAGGCTGGATGGCAGGGAGGGAGGAGGCAGCATGGCCATGAATATGTGGGTGCTTCCAGCCTATAATGAGCTTCTTGCAAAAGGCCAAAGGCCATGTGTTCCAGCTGACCAAGGTACAGGGAATGCCCCATTTCCTGGGAAATGAATGGACAATTCAGGGGCCTAGCCAGTCGCTGCACTTTTTAGCCTTTAAGCCATAAATCTTAAAAAAAAAAAAAAAAAGTGACAAACAAGAGAAGCTCTTTAAGACTCCCTTAGCAATCTAGTTTGATTTTTATTCAGAAAAAATACCCAACTCACTACAATTTGTTTTTTTTACAGAAAACTGAAAAGAGGAAAAACTCAAATGTTTTTGCTGTCCTTCATTTGAATGTTTCTAATCCAAAGTAAACAGGGGACCTCTGTCCTTTGTGTTGGACAGTAGCAGACACAGGGCCCTTGTCGGAGGAGCATGGTATCAGCCCATCACAGGCCCCAGTGGACACTGAGGTCCCTGTGTCCAAGTGAGTGAGATGGGCCCGGACAGCCTCTGATTCCTGCCTGCACTGGTGCTCAGTGCAAACAGTTGCTGTTCAAACTTCATCTCTCCCCAACCCCCATGATCACCTC
>NW_011888894.1:1805102-1819551 GCF_000151845.1 Pteropus vampyrus
GTTTTCATATGAAGAATTTTATCAACGCTGATTCAATGTAGGTTTTCCCTATGTAAATGAAGTAGCCTCTTTCTTATAAACTAAGAACTTTTCCCACAGCTGTAGAGATAATTATGTTTTATCATTGATTTTAAATGTAAAATTCATAGAATGGATGTTACCTAGACTTATAGTGATAATAATTTTGTAATATATACAAGTTACTAATCACTACATTGTACCTGTACAGCTGAAAGTAATATTATGCTATTTGTCAATTAAGTCTGAATTTTAAAAATAGAATTATATATGTTAATAACATATTACCTGAATTAGCAGGAAAAACCCAACTTGGTCATAGTATATTGTTTTTAACAATATTTTGGATTTGATTTTCTATCATTTTATTTAGCTTTTCCTTCTATTTTCTTAAGTCAGATTGATCTTTTTCTCTTTTTGTTTTTGCTACTTTTGTTAGCTTGGGATATCAGGGTTACTTTAGTTTGAAAAACTACATCGGGACATTTTTCATCCTTTTATGTTCTGGAATATTTTAAACAGCAAGGACATTAAATTCCATGAGGGCTAAAAGAAATATACTTTATAGCTCTGTGGAACAGTCATCTTTTAGATTATGTGACAACTCTTCCATTTCTTCTCTGATTATTTGTCTTTTCAATTTCTACTTCTTCTTGAGTCAATTTGGCAATTGTATTTTCCTAGAAAATTTGTTCATTTTAATGAGATTTTTCAAATTCATTAACATTGAGTTATACATATCACTTTTTTATAAAAAATATTTTCCACATGTTCTATCTTACTTCTCATTTCCAGTACTGTAGATTTTTAAATTTTCTCTTCATTCTTCATGATTAATCTTACTATTTTTTATTATTCTTTCCAAGACACTCTTGCATTTATTCTCTAATTATTGCCTTTTCTAACTCATTTTTTGTTTTAATTGTGACCCCAAATTTCTGCTGTCCTTAGACTTCATTTTTTTCTTTTTTCTATTTCAGTTGTTACTTCATTTAGTTTTATTATTTCTCAATAATAAAAGAAAATTCGTGGCTACAAATTCTTCTTTGTATAGCTTTGGCTGAGTCCCAAATGTTTTGATTTGAAAGGAATGTATTTATATTTGTAAAACAGGAAATCTCGATTTGTGTATGTTAAATTAATTCTGTTAGATAAATTATTCAAATTTGTCATAATTTTATTGTTACATGCCAATAGTATAAACATTTTCCTTTCCTTCCCACTAACAGAATTGCAGTTTTGCGTGATTGACAACGTGCCCTGACCCAGGGAATGAAGCAAGACAGTTTCTTGCCCATTGTTGATGATTGGCCTAGGGTTGGGCATGTGACTAAGATCTGGCCAATGAACTGTCAGAGAAAGTCTCCTGTTAGATTTCTTGGGGAGCAGTTTGCTTCTTTATAAAGATAAGAAGTGAAATAACCTGATCTTTCTTCCTGCCTTGAAGATGGCTTATCTTTTTGAGGTGCTTCAGACAGAGAAAAATGCTCGGATTTCACGAAGTGTATTCATTATCTATCTATTGCTGCATAACAGAATCCCCCAAAATTTAGTGGTTTAAAACAGTAACATTTTATTATTTTGCAGTTCCGTGAGTTGGATGGGGTCATTCTTAAAGCCAAATTCAACTGGTGGATTGGATGGGGGCTGGCTGCAGGAATGGTGGCTTGTCTCTGCTCTATATGGCCTCTCTTTCTGTTGTAGACTAGATTGGGCTTCTGCTCAAGATGGCAGAAACATTCCAAGAGGGCAAGCTCAAATGCACAAGAGTTTTTAAGTCTCTGCTTGTATCATTCTATTTGTTAAAGCCCACTTAACTAAGCAAGATACATGGCGAAACTCAGACTAGTGTGGGAGGGAACTACACAAGGGCATTGTAATAGGAAGTATGCTTCACTGGAATCCATTAATGTGACAATCTACCATGCAAAGGGATGATAATTTGTTCTTGTAGTTTTCCTTATATTTCTAACAGTTTTGACCAAAATGATCCTGTTTACATATTAATTCCTTTTTTGCTGCAAATTTTAGTTTCCTCTTAATTGTACTACCCCCACTGGATTTCTTTTGGTTTGCATTTACGGGCAATTGTATTTGCTTTTTACATCACTGTCAGGTATATTTCTTAAAAGCTTCTAGTTGGATTTTGTATTTTAACAGGGGAATTAACAGGGGAGTTAAAACTATTCATGTTTAATAGGAACATGGTTACATTTGTGCTTACTTCTGCCATCTGATCACATATGTTTTTTGGCTTTTACATTTCTTGAACTTTTCTTCGTTCTCTCTTGCTTTCATTGTCTGTCTGTCTGTCGTCTATCTCTATCTCCTCCCTTTTTGCTCAGAAATTTGGATGTTATATGTTCTATTTTTATTCTATTACTAGTTATGTTTAAATTTTTAACAAATTTATATATCTATCAAAGAAAATAATTTTACAATAGCCATTAATTCTCTTTAATGTAAGATGACAAAACAAGTATATTTTTACTTTCCCTTCTTTTATGCCACCTTGTCCTCCCAGTTTCTATAACAATAATCTGGGCCTTTAGATTTAGATTATTATTATGATTTAATACCAACTCCTAATCTCTGTATGTATCTTTTCTTTCAAGAATTATCTTCAACAGTTTTATTAAATATACAACCATACCTTCAGCTTCACATGTCTCAGACATTAAGGACATTTTAACTATACCAGATAGAAAGATGGTAAAAGGAGGAAGGCCCAAGGTAGGTTCAGCAGATCTTCAATATGCTTCAGGGTGCTAGGTGGACATCTCTCAGATTCTTTTGACCTTCTCCACATGGTCATAAGATGGTCGCCCTACTCCAGATATTGCTTCTTTAGACAGCCATCTTCAATCACACAAAACTGCAATTCTGTTAGTAGGAAGGAAAGGAAAACGTTTATACTGTTGGCATGTAACAGTGAGTATGCCACAGTATATTAAAAATCAAGACTTAGTCTCGACATTAAGTTTTACTGCTTTTATCATTCACCACCATTTTTTTACACTATATTATATTATTGAGTTTATTTGCTTGACTGGGATATTTTCTGTGGAGTCTTTTTTTCAGTTTGAGTTGTACACGAATAGCTCACTTTTAAATAGCTGCGTGTCTGAAATATCTTGGTAAGAAACATAATTTTGTGTCACAATCATTTCCCCTCAAAATTCCAGGAATATTGCCTGTCTTTGGCATTCACATGGCAAATGTCAAAATGATTTTTTTTTCTTCAGAGGTAAACTAATCATTCTGCTTGAGTGGCTCCACTAAGCGGAGGAGAACACTTCCTTTTCCCTTGCCAAATCTCTAGTGCCTAACCTAGTGCCTGAAACGTAATAGGTTTGTTGTGGACATGCGTAGCATGAATGGATATAAGAAAACAATTAAGAGCCAATTGTCTGCAGAGACTCCTGAAAGATCAGAGTTTCACCTTCATATTAAAGAGTTTCTTTCCCCTGCATGTTGTAACCACATAAAGCTAGCTGGGACCTGGGAGCTGGTGTGGCTGCCCTCACCATTCATTGCCCTTTGGCAATGTCTGTGTCAGGGATCAAATGTTAGCTGTGGGATCCATGCCCTGTGTGTATCTCAGTATCTAGACACTTCCCAGATGCTTCAGGAAGATGGATATTTGCCCCTCCTGACTCTCGTGTGATTAATTTTTGCCCACAGCCCTGTCACGACCCACCTTGGGAGCATTAGTGGTTCTGGTGGGAGTTTCTCCCTCAAGAGACCTTTTATTCTGTGAGGTGAATCGAAGGTTGTCAAACCCTTCTCTCAAACTGGTCTCATCTGTATTAAGTCATGCAGAAATTCCTTAAAATGTCTGGTATGCGGGTGGAATCTCTTTTTCAGTTTTGAACAATGACAGATTTTTTCCTATCATTATTTTCCTCTGATTGTTTTAATGGGACTTTGGAAGAGAGGTAGGATGGCGAGTTCAATGTGACAGTCTGAATGTCACAGAATGAAAATTTTCCTTGTATTTTTCGTAGTCTCTTTAGACAAAGTCCCTTCCTCCTTATAGATCTATGGGATATATAACCCCCTCCTCTCATCACTAATCCCTCCTGTTTGGGGAACAAGAACATTTTCTCCTCTATCAGCTCTATGCTCCTTTCTGGGCTCCCTATTACAAATATTTTGGATATTATGGTTTTGACTTTCTGTGTCCCATTTCTTATCGCTCATAATTTTTTTCCTTTTCCTGTGAGCTTGGGGAGCATTTTTTGAGTTTATCAAGCAGATTGACCCATAACTGATAAATAAACTAAGCCCCCTTTGCATCTCTATCTTTCTTGTGTTTTCACTTCCTCAATTCTTTATATATATATATATTTTTTTTTCCTGTCTCTCCTTTGCTTCTCTCAATTATCACTACCCTATTTCTGTCGACATTATCAGTTTTACTTGCCTAAGGATTTCTAGGCATATTTGACTTAGGATTTTCTGCTTGGCACTCCTGAGAATTCTGGGGGCAATATTCTCAGTCTTCAGAATGGTGTGGCTATATGGTTGAGGCTATTGGGAGGACAGCACCAAAGACAGCAAGGACAGAATTGAATACACAGCTCTTCCTCCTCCAAGTGTACTTACTTAATGGAATGGTTTGACATGAGCTGTGTTGAATCCTCTGGGTACTTCTACTGCATTCAGGTCATCTAGGCAGTACACAAGCGATATGAGAAGATAATGTCTTTAGTTGCAGCCACCATCTTGTAACTCCAAGTCTTAGAGATTCAACCTAGTGCCTCGACACCTTAAAGCTGCTTGGACCACCCATGGAATCATTAACCTCCAGACCTCAACATTGGGCTTTAGAGCCGTCCTGTGATATTCCTTGAGAAGAAAGGATTCAAGCTTAATACACAATTTCAATGTATTTTCCAAGGTAGACTTGAGAGCTGGGGTATGGAAGATGTTAAGCAGAAGGTCATACCAGTCTCTGGACAACAGTGGCCATTAATATCACCCCACTAGCTGAGGACAAAGCAAATGTCTTTTATGGCCATTTACTCTACCTATTATGCTAGTGATGAGAACTGTAAAAATGGACTAAGCATAAGGTTTCCTATTTTTCTTCCAGCTAGAGATAAGGAATACACTAACAGCTAAGTTTTCACTGATACTTGAATAATACCTTACCTTGGATTAGGTTTCTTTTCCTAAATCCCTTAACTCATAAAAATCTTACTCTGCCTAAATATAGTTCTCCAGAATCCTTTATAAACTTTTCTCTTTCTCTCATACACAGATGAGAGAAAGAGAAAAGTTTATAAAGGATTCTGGAGAACTATATTTGCCTTTCTACTGTGCCAGGCACCCTTTCCTGTTTTTCCTCTGAGCACCCCTGGCTGCTGCTGCCACAGGGGAAATTCCTGCAGCCCCCTGAAACAGACTCTGGTCATTGCTCTCTGAGGCTCGTCTGCAGGAATTGTAATTCCTTCAGTGTTGTGGCCCATGGCTGTGCTTCTTCCCTAAGAATGTCTGGGCTGTTTGTTCACTAATGTCTTGGGTAACTGTCGGTCTAAACAGTGAGCTCACCTGGTCTGAATCATTCAGGGAAGACTCTAGTGTCATTGGCTCCACAATCACTTCTACATATGAATCAGGAAGGAGGGGGAGGCTGATTACAGTGA
Source organism: Pteropus vampyrus (assembly GCF_000151845.1). Taxonomy (NCBI): domain Eukaryota; kingdom Metazoa; phylum Chordata; class Mammalia; order Chiroptera; family Pteropodidae; genus Pteropus; species Pteropus vampyrus. The sequence goes on from NW_011888894.1 coordinate 1,810,772, forward strand.
AGAAGGGGACTCTTTAAACACCACTCTGTAATAAGTATATAGAAGAAAGGAAAGGGAAAACTGACAGGGGGATTTTACTGGCCTCTGAATAGAACATAACATAATTCTCTTGTTTGCAGAGGAAGGAGAAGCTGTGATTGGCTTGTTACAGCAGAGGTTATTCTTGAGCTCAGGGCCACCTGAAGCAAGTGTGTGCAAAAGCAGGCCAGGCGGATTCCTAGTGGAAAGGCCAACGGTTCATCAGGTTCCACGTCCACAAAGGAACAGGACCTTCAGTGGCCAAGAGAGACAGCCATAGTGCCTGTAGCTGAAGGAATGCACCCACATCTCCACATAGTTTCCAACGCTACAGCTAGAATTTCACTCAGCTTGGAGAGCAATGTATTCCATACTGCTAAAATATGAAAGCATCACATCACCCTTTAAGAAAAATTATTTCTTTGCTCTAAATCACATTCTGTAATTTTTCCCCCACTCTTCTTATATCACAAATTCGTAGCCCCCGATTTCCCTGTGAAACTATTCCCTGAAGGAAGGTGTGTTTGTGTGCATATGCAGACATATGCGCAAATGCACCAGCAAATGATAAAATAAAGATAATGGTAGGAAACTGAGAGAAGGAAAAGATATGGGCACTGAGGGAGTTTTTCTTTAAACCACAGCTAGATTTGTTGACATCAAATACTGTGCTAAGTGTGCAAACAAATTCTTGCAGTTAGTCCTCACATCAACCTACTGAGTTCAGTATTATCCTTATGGAAATGTGGAAACTGAGGCAGCATGGCATGGGAGCCAACACATAGGCCTTGGAACCAATTGTTTTGCTTTCAAAATTGGGCTTTGCCACTTGCCGACTTTGTCACTTTGGGTAAGTTACTAAATTCTCTAGGTCTCAACTGTTTTCATATAAAAGGGGGATAGAATCTATCTCATAAGATTATTGTGAAGATTAAATGAGATAAATAAGATGCCAAAGGCAGAGTGTTAACATTTTAGGATATTAGGTGTCCTCCTAGTTCTATAAATAAATGTTCAAAAATTATTTCAGTTGTTTACAAAAAATCCTTTAGCTTTTTTTTTTTTTTAAATCCTTACCCTTGATTATCTGTTTGACTTTAATGAATTAGGTTTATGAAACTGTAGACATGTATTGCCTCTTGAAAATGCTAGGGGAGAATCAGTGATTTTCAACTATTAGAACGTATTTTGTTTTGGGTACTCTTTAGTTTACAAGACAGTTAATTATCTCTTGATTAAAAAGATTTTCCAGTCCTTAAGGGATCGGTGCTCATTGGCTTGAATCTGCTGCTATTTCCCTCCGCCCCCAGCTTTGTGTGTAGACAGAGGACAGAGAAGTGGAAACTGCCCAACCTGACTCTCACCAGCTTGGACAGCCAGCCCTCAGCCATAGCGAATTGATACATGCATCTCAGCAGGAAATAATGTGACAGGATCACTCTCCAGTCCTAGTTGGGTGGGGGTGGGGGGTTCCTGGAGAACAAAAGAGCCTGGAAAACTGATTTCTTCCTTTCTGTAGCCAAAGCCAGACTAATGAGCCACCAGGAAGGAGACAGATGAGCCACCAGAACAGATCAATATTAGTCTGAAGAAGGTGAACACAGATGCTTGAACGGGGTCAGGGACCACTTACTAAAGAAAGTGTATATGTGCCCTGTACATGTATGGCTGTGGGCATAGGTACCCCAGCACTTACCATAAAATCCTCAACCCAGATCTCTAAGGGTTGAAAGAACAGCAGAAGAATGGTTTTGCAATATAAATTTATACTGTTTTCAGAATCTCTTTCCCCCCTGGTGCTCCCTGCTCAAACTTGGAAGCCAATGGCCTGGTGCTTCCTTTTTGAAACTAGGCCTCTCAGCTCATATGAAACAAACTTAGCTGGTCAGCCATGAGAATCTGCACCTGGAGCCAAAGAAATAGCAAGAGATTCCGCCTGTTCTCCTTCCCACCCCACCGAGGGGTTAAGAGAACAAAATTAGTTCCTGAGCTCAGGTCATCTGGAGAATATGACTGGTCACTGCCTTCCCGGGTTATACTGTCTCCCATGGGTGGTCCCCAGGAAACCTGTGGTTCTTTCATTCTCTGCTCAGAATGTCTTCCCTCTGTCCCCTCACTTCTCCAAATTCTAGTACCAGGGGCCAGCTCAAGGCCACAAATCCTGAAAGCGCCACCCAGGTGGCTCCAGCATATGCATCTGTCTCTCAGGGTACACTTGTCGGCAAACTACCGGCTCCTGGCCTCTGCTGCCTGTGGCGTGAAGTGGGCTGAGCTGGGCTGGGGGGTAGCAGTAGCGGTAATCAGAGGCCCCGTAGACAGACCCATCATCATTACCAGCCCCAGGCCATATGTACGAAGAGGCGCTAATCTTAACAATGTACCATCCTGGGAATGTGGGGTGGCTGTGCTCCAGTGGCAAACGTCCCTAGAATCAAGTGTTTTCTTGGATGGGGCGCAGGTAGGAAATGTGGTTTAACAAATTCTTCACTTGATTCTGGGGAACACTTTCTTTGGTCCAAGTCTTGGCAGGCGGCTAACAAAGCGCACGGGTCGCATTCCAGGCCTCGTCTCCAGTAGATCGCTCGCTCTGGGGAGCGCCTCTGCAGTGGCCCTGGGCACAGGTGACCCTCTCCAGGGCTGCTCCACTCCGCCGCCTAGAGACTAGAAGCTGCCACCGCGCTGGGACGATCCTCCGCAGCAGGCACCAGCCCCTGGCGCACGAGCCCGGGGCTGCACTACACTACTAGTCTGAGGGTGGGGTCTGAAGTCAGGCGCTTCCTGCCTTTTACTTGGCCTAGGTGACGGGCTCTCGAGGCTGGGCTCAGAGAGTCCCCGTTTGCCACGCCCCGCCGCCCGCGCCCTATATCGTGCATGAAGCTTCTCCGCCCCCAGCCCCAAACCTCCACCCCCTATGCCCTTAGGGGGACACCCCCATTGGGGCGGGAGAGTGGTCTGCCGTGCCCGGTCGACAAGTGGTGGAGAGGTGACGGTAACCGCCTTCCCATTTCCGCCTGGCCGGCAGTGCGGTAGAGTGAATGCCAGCAGAGGTCCTCCCTCCGCCCGCCTGCGCAGGGGCTGGCCTTGCTTCGCCGGCGCCTTTTCCCCCGCTGCACCGCGGAGCAGCTTCGCCACTCGGGCACCGCAGGTAGAGCAGGAGGCTGGAGCGCCTGCTGCCTGCTGCCCGTAAAATGGTCACCTCGGCTGGACAGCTCACCCTGTTCGCGCTGGGTATGTACGCTGCCTGTTGCGCGTCCCCTGCCCTTGGTGACACCCCGCTTTCCCCTGTCCTCTCCATTTCTCTTTCCCGGGGGTTTTCTGCACTCACCTAGGAAAGTGGAGGGTGGCTAATGCTTTTCAAAGGTTGGAGGCTAAGAGGTAAGGGAAGTCAATAGGTCTTACTGGGTTTAGGGGAGCCTATTCCAAAGAGGGGACCGTCGAGCTCCCAGGCTCTCCCCGCGAAGTGGTTGCCCCGGTTGTGCGTGAGAATGCCTACTTGGGAAGGGGAAGCGGTGTGCTCACAGGCTTGAACTTTAATCCGCCGTGTCTGTGTGTTGGTACACTTGCCCACACCTACCTGCTTACCTCGCTGTCTCCAAGCCCGTCTTCATTCGCGTCCTCGGTAGCGTGTAGTTCACAAATGGGTCGGACCCTCCAGCTGGACCTTGCCTGCTTCCCTTTCATACCTGCTGCTTACCCCTAAGCCCCAGCGACTGGCAGATGTTCACAGTCAGCAGAGGCACCCTTAATCTAACTTTCAGTGCTCTCGAGCTTTGGGGTAGATTTTGGATTTTTGTGCGGATTAATTGTTCTTTTAATTAACTTCCCTGGCAGAAGTGGTTTAAGTGTCAGCCGAGGGCAGGAGTGAAACCCTAGACAAAGAGTTGCCAATTTCCTTTGAGTTTGTTCTTTGATGGGAACGAACGATGGGGGAAGGGAGGGGAAGTAAACTCCACAAGCCCGCAACCCGGGCTTGATTCTGCGGAGCCCGTGACTTTTCAGCGGTGAAGTTCGCAAGTCTGTCTGTACGTGGCGAGGGGCAAGTGCGTCTGTAAGTAGTGAGGGGCGCTGCTCCGCGCAGCACCTGGCAGGCTATGAACCTTCGCGGTGCTGGGTCTCTCTGGTGTTCAGGTAGAAGATTAACACCCCAGGTATCTTGGTTATTGTTGCAGCTTTCGTGAAATGAATTGTTGTGTCGATATCCTCCGAGTTTAACTTTGTGAAGCAAGTTGCTCACCACAGGGTCATCTATTAGAGTTTGAGAAAAGCGATGGACCGCGCCCCCCCCCCGCCCCCATACACCCAACCTCACAAACACGCAGAGCCTTAGCCAGTTCTGTTACAGTTTCAGGGGGTTCATGGACCCGCCTAAGAACCGCAGCTTAAGGGGAGGCATCATCTAAGGGAAGGAAAGAGCAGTGGTGGAACCGGATCCTCCCAGCTGTACCCTCGCCTGAAACTCACCAACAGGTGGCATGATATGGACAGCTTTTTTCTAAGCTTTTTCTAAGACCTTTTTTTTTCTGATTTAGAGTCTGGTTGTTTTAACTGTTCTCTTTTGCCTAAAGCAATAAAACATTACCAATACAATAGAAGCCTCCCATGTGCAGTTCCCTGTTGTAATGTTGTTGTCATTCTAGTAATCATGACCAAAGCTCGAGCATTTACTCTTTGCCAGGCACTGTGTTAAGTGTTTGACTTGTATTAACTCATCTGATTTTCACACCAACCTGAAGAAGAAATTATCATCCCCATTTTATAGAGGAGGAACGTGAAGCACACAGGGCCTACAGTTAGTAAGTAGTTGGGCCAGGATTCTTAGAATGTGAAAGGAATGTGGCTATGAAAAGTCTCCTTACTGTGGTTGCTATGGTCCCATCTCTCAGGTTTGGGACTTTGCCTTGAGGAGAGATTATGTGGAATACTCCGGAACTTGATGTTAAATTGGGTTTTCTGTTGAATTCCTAGGACCTCAAGGCGGTCTTAGGTTATTCAGTGAAGGTTAGAGGCAGGAACAGTGAAGGTAAACACACTTGAGGAAGCCTTTGCAAGTTGTCGCACCTCCATCCATCATAGTATACTTGCCCATGAAGACTGCATTCATTCATCATCTAATTGTTCTCTTTTGCTTAAATGTTCAATTTGATCTTTGTTTCCTTTCTTAAAAGATGTATAAACTTAAAAGATGAATCACTGCGTAAAAACTGGATCATATAATTCCAAAATGTGAGCAGTTGAAGTCAGGGAAAAAGAAAGCAAGAGTAATTTACACCAGTGAGGATTCCTTTTTATTTATAATTCTTAAAAAAAAAAAGTTACTAGCACTTCTGCCTCCCACTTCACTTTCTGCTAGATTACTAAATACTCATCAGTGCCACATGCCTCTTTAATTTGCACATTTCCTCCAGAGCTGCTTTCCTCTCTAATTTTCTTAAATTAGCTGAAGGCAGTTCCAGGCAAACCAGCCAGTGTTCCATCACTAACCAAAATCTAGAGAACCAAGATCTCTCCCCTCCTTCCCCATTTTCATAGGAACAGTCTGAGAAGGAACCAGCTATTGATGCTCCTGATTACTTGGAACCTGACTGAGCATTGATTGATGTTTTGGTGGAGAGAGTGTGGAGACTTAAATGGCAATATTGGAAAAATAATCCAGGTTCCTGTGGTAGCTGCCCTCCCATGTCAGGTTTCCACTGCTGGCAGGACAAACTCCAGTCCCACATCCTCCTCTGTGTCCAGGAAGCTAGATGTGTAATCTTGGGCAAGTTACTTGGTTTCTCTGTGCCTTTTCTCATCTCTAAAATGGTGATATTAATAGGGTTGTTGGATGTATTTAATGAACATAAGATTGGTGCCTGGCACATAGTAAGAGCCTAATTAATCTTAGCGCCACCAACATTATCGACATTGTTATATGAACCCCACAGAATTTCATTGCAGGTTTGTCAATTTTATAACTGGGAGAATTGTCTGTCTTACTCAACTCACCTCCCTGCTCCCCATCCCTCTCAAGCCAGAAAAATACCACCCGACCTAAAAATCTGCCTAATGATTTTCGTGAATATCATTTGGCAGATGACAAATTCAAGCAAGTTTGGGAGTTCTTTTGAACATCACGAATTCTTTAATTTTTGATGCAAAGTATTTGTGTCCTCTGTAATATTCAGTAGTTTACTGAAGCCTGCACTAAGTTCCAGTTTTCTCATCTGTAAAGTGGAAATAATAAAACTATACCCACCTCACAGGTTGTTATGAGAATCAGATGAGATGGTAAAGATGAGGCTATTTATAAATTATAAAGAAGGCAATCTTAGTACTGTTAAGGATGTGTAGAGATGAAACCGGTCAGCTTCCCTGTGGATTTGGGACTGAGTGACCAGTAGGGGGCATGAAGTAAGATATTTCTCTATCACATGGAAATTATGTCTTCAGTGTAGACAGTGGAGGTTGGCCCAGGACACGGTTTCCTTATTGGACAGCCATATTAGGAAAAATTCACTTAGAACATGGGCTATAAAGGTGTATATAGAAGCCTTCGAGGCTGTTTCCCGTATTTGCTTTTCCAAAATTTGGTTTCCTCAGGATAATTGATCTTTCTGTAAATACTTAATGTTGCCTGAAAAGGGGACTTTTCTCATAGGAGTAAATGATGCTTCCTGTTACTATGGTAACATATGAAAAATAAATGACTTTTTCCATTAGCCCTATCTGTAAGGGCCTTTTGAAAGTGTGTTCGAACAGGGCCCTACTCTTTGGGCTGCCCACTAAAAGGGATGGGCAATGAAAGTGGAGGTTGAGTCAACCAAAATGGGAATAACCTGACACACTGAATTGGGCTTTTTGTGCTTGGTTTTACATGCAGACCTCTGTAATATCTTCCACAGCAGTGCCCTCAAATCACAACTACCTAGAGGATTTGGTAAACCAGATTGCCAGGCAGGAGGTCAGGGAGTTTGCACGGCTAACGAGTTCCCAGGTGTGGCTTATGCTGCTGGTGGGGAGGAGACAAGAGGCACACCTGGAGAACCACCACTCTTCAGTGGGTTGCTGTTAGGGAAGCCTCTGGCCTAACCAACTACATTTTATCTAAAAGTACGTTCTGACATTCATAAATGCCGCTGTGGATTTATCAGCCGTTTTTACAGGTGCTTTCATGGCCTGTCTTGCTGACCCGGGAAGAGTTAGAATTCTTGCTGAGATCTCTTAATTGTCGTAGGTGTTCTTGTACCTTACCCAAGGGAAATGTGATGATCAGATGTCATTAGACTTAGGCTGACCAATGCTAATCATGTCACTCTTTCTTTTTTTCTTTGGATTGTCAAAAACTGACCATTGTTTTGCTGCCATTTCAAATATTTTTAATTACCTCATTTTAAAGTGTGAACTCAATTTATGCTAAAGGCTAATAGGTTGCATCCAGATAGAGAATTGGGGTGCTTTTGTGGTGACCTTTGGGTTTGTTTTGCTGTTTTTCCCCTTGTGAAATGTAAGGTCTAAAAATTTTTCATAGGAAACTCTGAATCTAAATGTAGAAGGAACTCTTCAAATACAAGGCATATTCTCTTTGGACCAACTCTAAAAATCTGGGTAAATTCTTTTGAAGCATAATAAATTGGTTGTATTAAATATAACTTAAATTGTTGTTACCTGGGCTTAGAAGAAATCGCAAGTTTATTGAAATGGAATTTTATGTATTTGCTAGTGCTTTTTTTAAGTCAGAGGAAACAATTTCCTTTCACATAAAGTCTGCTCGTCAAGTGAATTCTATGCTCAATACTTTTGCCTTTAATTTTTCTTTGTCCCCTTACCTTGAAAAGCTATCAGTTTTTCCCACCTTCTAGGGCTTCCTCAAGAAGGGTTATACACAAAACTCCTTTGCGTAACAAGCTGGTACATATAACTTTGTGGAGCTCCAGCTTGCTATTGCCTTACCTTTTTTGGTTTTAATCTTTGAATGTGCTAACTTTTCTGGCTGGGGACCTCAGCAGCAGAGTTCTGGCCCCTCCATGTCCTGCCTTGGACTAACATTGGTTGTGCTCACCCTCTCTTCTCTCTTGTTTGAGGACTCCTTGAGGGCAGAGACTCCTGGGCCTTTATCTCTGCTCTTGGCCCTTCTGAGCACAGGTGGAGCCTCAAAGGAGACCACTAAGCACTTGATGACACCGTGCGGTGCCCAGTGCTGGATGCTCCGAGTATACACTCAATTGGCCAACACTTGGCCACATAGTTACTATTAATCCCGAAAAATGCTTTATTATGATAAGGGTGGTGGCATATAAATTCTTGCAACACCAATGCAGCTAGTCATCAGGATAGTGCTTTATTATTTTTTTTAAAAAATAGATTATGATTTAATGTTTTTAATGATTGCAAAAACATATTTTTTCTCTAGACCATTTAGAAAATTCCAGAGAGCATAAGAAAAAAAGTGTTTTAATGACCTGTAATTCTATCACCCAAAGATAACCACAATTAACATTTTGTTATACAGCCTATGGATGAAGGTAAAGGTAGATGGTCTTTAAAAGCATATATGCATTCCAATGAATTAATTTGTTTTTGTAACCTTTCATAATAAGCATTTTTATGTCATTAAATATTCATCCATAATGCCATTCATTTAGTGGCTAGGAAATAATCCCTTGACTGTATTTATTATAATTTAACCAATTTTGAAGCCCTTTTGAGGATATAGATTTTTCCTTTTTCTCACTGTTACAAATAATACACGCTTTGTTGTTGGAAATATAAATTGATATAACTTT
>NW_011888894.1:1820292-1823535 GCF_000151845.1 Pteropus vampyrus
ATATCTAAGGTTTTAATTCTTTAGTAGCAGAAACTATTAATCCTTTCCCTTAAGCTTTGTACCTTTGCTTGTATATTTAGGAAAACCTTGCCTATGCCAAGGTAAGGCAAATATTTACTTGTTTTTTTCTTCTAATTCTTTAGTGGTCTCATATTATGTTGAGCTATTCTATCTATAATTTATTCTACTGTGTGATGTGAGGTACAACTCGTATTTCATTTTTTAAAAAATAACCAATCAGTTAATAGTCTCAATTGCTATTTTTGGAACAATCTATCCTTCCTACTATGGTTTGAAATTCCATTTTTATCATATGCTAAACTCTTATAAGTCCTTGAATCTGTTTGTGGAATTTCATTTTCATTCTATTATTTTGTATTTTTGTCTTTATTGTGATGTGTTCATTCATGTAGTCTACACATATTTTTGAGCACCTATCCTGTCCTGGGACTGCTTCTAGATGTTAGGGAATTAGCCAAAAATGAGACAAAGTCCTGTTCTCATAGAGCTGGTGTTCTGGTCAGTGAGACTTTTCTCCCATTCTCTATTCTAATTGGTTATTTCTGGTATTTAAAAGTTTTTTAAATATTTATTTTGTAATGGGTTTTGTTCATTCTAGTAGTCCTTCAGTTGATCTTAGATTTCACAGGCATATGATCATGCATCTTGAATAGTAATAACTCTGCCTCCTTTCTTTTAATATTTTTATCTCTTATTACCTTTTATTATAGTGCTGGCTAGAACTTTAAAGAACAGTTTTGAAAAGGTAGTAGATAGCCTTGTATTTCTCTTACTGATTATGTTCGTAGCATTTAACAGTTTAGTATGAGGATGACTTTGTGGTAAAAATACATATATTAACTATGTATTTATATATGTGTATGTATATAAACTTTAAAATGTAATTCTCTTCATAACTTACTAAAAAATTGGCCCTTTATTTTTTAAAGCAGGATAGAGAATATGAGTTATCTTTTTTTTTTCTAATATTTTGAGGACTTTTATTGACTCAATTATGTTAAAGCCATACTTTAATTCTGGAATGAACCCTTTTTAGCTACATGGTATTATTCTTATTCTCTATGTACTCCTAAATTTGATCTGTTCTGAAGTGTTTGGGGCCTTGTTTTCTTTTTTAGATTTTGATATCAGCATTATGTCAGCTTTATAAAATGAATTTTAAAACATTTCATCTGAATCATGCTCAGTGAAATAAGCCAGACAGAAAAGGTTGAAAATCGCGATATCACTTATATGTGGGATATAAACCTAAAAGCAACAAATGAACAGGACGAATAGAGACTCATGGACATGGACAATAGACTATTGGTTACCAGAGGGTTGGGGGAGGTGGGAGGCCGATGGGGTAAAGGAGGTCAAATATGTGGTGACAGAAAGAAATCTAACTATGGGAGGTGAACACACAGTGTAAATATATATATGCCTTACTGTTAAACTGCACAGGTGAAATGTATTGGATTTCATTAACCAATGTCACCATAAAGAAAAAATTATGGTATAGTTATTAAGTAGAATACTACTCAGCAATAAAAAGTAATTTAAAAAAATTGCATCTGTTTTATGCTCTAGAATAGGTGAAATATGAAAATCTGTAGTTCTGTGAAGGCTTGAAAGAAATTGCTTATGAAGCTTCTGAGCCTGGTCTCTTTAGTAGTCAATTAGAATTTTTTACCTCTTGAGTCATTTTTGGTAATTATTTTCCTCACAATCTATTCAATTCAGATTTCTAAATTTTTAGCACAGATTTACAAATGATATCCTTTTAATTTAAAGTGTCACTTTTGCATTTGCAGCCCCAGTTAATGTGACTTTACCAAATATGAAATAAAGCAAGCACCTACTCCCAAAATAAAATATATTTTGTTTTATTTTTTGATAATGATATTTTAAGAAAATTTTTCTTTTTAATCATTAAGCCAAATTTATGCTTCATATTCAATAGTGTTCCCAGAAGCCCAGGTAACTAACTCATTTACCTACATAACTGTACCAAAGTTGTTATAGTAATGCCATTTCTGATTTGGATGATGCATCGCATTCTAGCAGAGGCTGCTAAGTCGATTCCTGTTGTGTTCCTTAACCTTTAAAAAGTTTAAAAACCTCTAAATACATTATCGTGCCCATTAGATGCTACCGTAGTGTTTGGAACAAGACAACCCAGCTTATATGAGAGATATTTTTTGTTGTTTGCTCATTCACTTTTTGTTTATTTCGTGTTTCGTTTTTAAAATCAATACTTCTAGGTCAAAATATTGGATTCTTACATAGAGACCATATCTTCAGCTTGAGTTCTTTAGGGCCTTTGATCTGAGTGTGAATGAGCTCAGTAAATAATTCTCTTAGGTGCTTAGAGGTAGCTTAGAGATGTACCTTGACTGCTCTTTCGTCATCTCTTGCCAAGTCTGAGGCATTCTCTGTGTAATTACTCTACTTTCAAGAGGTACAGGAGATTAACTGGCTAAATGGTACACATAATGTGGTGACAGAAAAGCAGCCAAAGCTGATAAATGAGAGGTTTGCAATTACACACTCAGCTCCCTCCCTCCGCAGGCCTTGGCAACCAACTGGGAAAACACAAACTTAGGATACTTTTCTTGGTTGAAAGAAACAGCTCAGAGACCAGTAACTTTTACCAGGGCAGTGGCCCTGAGTAATTAGCATATGAACTAAGGAGAGACATAACCCTTTTACCTTATTTGGCACCAAGCTCAGTTGAAAACTCTGAACTTGAGCACTTCTCACCTTGGGACAGCTTCTGGGTTATTATATTGGAGGAGGACATCATCAGGCTGGTTTGCATGCTGTACACACCCCCTGCCAGCAAATTTAAACAATGACAGATGCTTTTTGCAACATAGCAGACCTTGGGTGTTATAATTAGGGCTCCAGGGGATGAATCATAGGCCCCTGAACTGGAATGAAAGCAAGCCTGGGGCCTGAGCATTTTTTAGAAAGGTGAGGTAAACTCAGAAGTATTTGGGGAATACTTCTGGATCTGGACTCTCTCTAACCTCATCAACCACTCCCCTTCCCACCAAATAAAACCCCCAAAACAAACACACTTCTTGTGCTTGCCACTGTGCAGGCCACTTAGTGTTCACAGAGCATGTACACCCACTGATCAATCACCATCTCCCCATGTGGGCCATTCAGGATACGCTCCTTCTCTGCCTGCCTCAGGTCCATCCTACTTATTCTTTTCCCAAAATGAAATGGAAATCA
>NW_011888894.1:1823585-1826098 GCF_000151845.1 Pteropus vampyrus
TAGCTTAGAGATGTACCTTGACTGCTCTTTCGTCATCTCTTGCCAAGTCTGAGGCATTCTCTGTGTAATTACTCTACTTTCAAGAGGTACAGGAGATTAACTGGCTAAATGGTACACATAATGTGGTGACAGAAAAGCAGCCAAAGCTGATAAATGAGAGGTTTGCAATTACACACTCAGCTCCCTCCCTCCGCAGGCCTTGGCAACCAACTGGGAAAACACAAACTTAGGATACTTTTCTTGGTTGAAAGAAACAGCTCAGAGACCAGTAACTTTTACCAGGGCAGTGGCCCTGAGTAATTAGCATATGAACTAAGGAGAGACATAACCCTTTTACCTTATTTGGCACCAAGCTCAGTTGAAAACTCTGAACTTGAGCACTTCTCACCTTGGGACAGCTTCTGGGTTATTATATTGGAGGAGGACATCATCAGGCTGGTTTGCATGCTGTACACACCCCCTGCCAGCAAATTTAAACAATGACAGATGCTTTTTGCAACATAGCAGACCTTGGGTGTTATAATTAGGGCTCCAGGGGATGAATCATAGGCCCCTGAACTGGAATGAAAGCAAGCCTGGGGCCTGAGCATTTTTTAGAAAGGTGAGGTAAACTCAGAAGTATTTGGGGAATACTTCTGGATCTGGACTCTCTCTAACCTCATCAACCACTCCCCTTCCCACCAAATAAAACCCCCAAAACAAACACACTTCTTGTGCTTGCCACTGTGCAGGCCACTTAGTGTTCACAGAGCATGTACACCCACTGATCAGTCACCATCTCCCCATGTGGGCCATTCAGGATACGCTCCTTCTCTGCCTGCCTCAGGTCCATCCTACTTATTCTTTTCCCAAAATGAAATGGAAATCAGTATCTACAAACAAAAGAATCTAAAATAAACACCCCCAAATTCGACTCACCAGTGACATCCTCTTGCTCAGTTTAACCAGCAGGTATCCTATCAGATCTCATTCTGTATATAGACATAGATATTTGTGAATATTTGTATATTCACTTTTTTCCCTTCAAAAATGGCATTTGGTAGATTGTTTTAAAGTTTACTTTTTACTTACACTATATAAGAAAATAATTCTGTGGCAAAAATTTAAAAATATGTGTCGACCTATTATTTTTTAATGACTATCGCACATTACATTATACAACTCTATCATTGTTTATTTATCTATCCCTTATTGATTGAGATGTAGGTTATTTCAAGCTTTTAAATATTGAAACCTGAAATGAAAAGTCTTACAGCTAAATCATTACCAGCATCTTTTAATTATCTTCTATGGACAAATCTCCAGAAATGGATTACTAGGTCAAAGGTACACACTTTTTTTTCTCTTAACATGTTTTGACAATCTGCCCTCCAGAAAAGCTGTTCAAATTTATACTTCTACCACCTATGTGTGAATACCTATTTATCAGCAAACTTGCCTGTGGTGAATATTATCATTTTCTAGACTTTGCTAATTAGTTGGCAAAATAACATCTTATTGTTTAATTTCTATTTCTTTGGGTAAGACCAAAGTTTGGTACAATTGAATGATTTTTCATTTTGAGTATTTGAATGTATTTTCTTGTGGATTACCTATTTCTGTCCTTAGTTATTTTCTCATTGATTTGTAAGCAGTTTTTAAAAAGATATCTTGAAAATATTTTCTTCATGCCTTTTAAATGTGTATGTTTACAGAAGTATGGTTTTTTAGTGTTTTTTTTTTCACTTTTAAGGACTTTCTTTATTCTTATGTCCATTATTTCTTTACGATTTCTACTTTTGCATAATACTTAGTCTTGGGGTAGGAATGCATTTGCAATGACTATTTGATCTCTCGTTTTCCCTTGTTTAAAATGTCAATTTCTAGGTAATGTTTTTTGGTATAAGATGTGAGATAAGAATCTAACTTGCCTTTTTGTCAAATCATGATCCAGTTACTCTAATACCATTTATTGAATCCATTTTTTCTCTACTCACTCATTTCAAAACCCATTTTCAGCAAGTGATACATTCTTAGGAGTACTAGGACTGTTTGTGGAGTTTCTGTTCTATTCCATTAATAGGAGCCTACCCTGTAATGAATAATTCTTTTGGATTGGGAACACGTCATTGCCCCAGGAAATTGGGGCAGAAAATATTAAGATCCAGGAAGTATACAGTGTATTATAGTGGATATCACTTCACTTCTCCCTCTCATGACAAAACTTCCACTTCCCTCCTACCTAAGGTGTGTTGAAGGAAAAGCACTGTGATAGAAGAAAGGAACATTTACTGTGGTGGAGAGAAAGGTTATTTACCATTTTTTAATCCCTGAGGAGAAAGGCTGTTTTACCTAATTCCTCAGCTTGGTCAAAGACTAATGGGCATTAGGTCTCAGTCCACTGAAAGGAATGGTGAACCTGTCTTTGCTCTCCTAGTCTTTCCAAAACTTTGTGCTTTGCAGGAATTAGGGGTCAGGTGGCAGGCCTGCGGTCCACCATGTGACATTCTAGTTAACAAAGACTGTATATTTTC
>NW_011888894.1:1827685-1830220 GCF_000151845.1 Pteropus vampyrus
AAAAAAAAATACAAAAAGCATTACTCCAATTTCCTGGACTAGTGCTCTATTAGGATCAAGACAATGGGACTGTCTTTGATTGAGGCCATCATATCAAGTAAGTTTTTATTTTGAATCTTCTGTAGGTTGTAAAAGGTTTCAGTGTATGAACTGGTTATGCCCCAGTGATCCACTTGAAAGTGAGAGATTTACACTTAGGAAAACAACATCAACTCACTATGTAATGGGAGCTTATTTTCTTGTGAAGTGCCTCTTTCCCCTACTGTGGAAGAGAGGGAAAAATAAACAAAACACTCCTTTCAACTACACTGAATTTTTTTTTTTTATTTCAGATAAAAAGCAGGAAGTTTTTCTTTTAACAGTAATAACAGAGGCATTTGGAGTATCTCAGCTGTCGTCCCATGTAGGCTATACCGAAGTGATCAAACAGTAGTTGTGATTTTTGTGAAGTGGGCCTAATGTAATGTGGTTCTCATTTCACCTAAGGTAGCTATTTTACTTACATATGCTGTATTACAGAGCCAAAGGGATGAATAACAAAAATAAGATTTATCAGCTCAAAGTGAGGGATGCTATTTATTTGTTTGTTTAGGTTACTTATTTGATACATGGGTTATTCAGATTGTCTGCTGGATTAGATGATATTAATACAGAGGGCCATGACCTAGCTCTTGCCCCTAGCCCTTGAATTCTTTGTAGATTGTAGCAGAAGCAGACACATAGCCTTTAACAATATGATGAGATACGCAGCAGGCACCTTGGGCTCAAGAGGAGAGTTCCTGATATGACAGGGCAAGGCACTCTCTGAAGAGATAATGGCCACCACTTAGAACAGTGCCTGGTACATGCTAAACTCTGTAAAGCTTTGTGTGTTGCACAAGCTTCTTTAACCCATCTATCAATCCTATGAGATATGGTGATTATCCCCATTTTACAGATGAGGATTCTGAGGCATAAAATGTTATGTAACTGACCCAAGCTCCCAGCCAGCAAGTGGCAGAACAAGGATTTGAACCCAGGATCCTTACGGCTGACCTAGCCATCCCACCATTCTGCTTCTCTGTCAGTCATGGAAAGCTGTGAATGCTAAGATATGTAGAGTACCATTTTGTAGCAGACATTAAGCTAATGTAATCAGACTTTCAGACAGCCACTGCCCTAAAGACTTACTATATTGAAAGTAATTATGCTGGCTAAAAAGAGATTTTGCTACTTCCCCATGCTGTGAAATATTATACAGAAACACATGTGATAGAGTTCTTTTTTTCCTCCTTCAGTCAAGAGTCCAGAGCTTCAGAGAACAGATAATCACAGTTGTACTTGATTTTGTTGTGACCAAGGAACCTCTAATGATAAATTCATTAATGGAGGTCTGTTTGCATTTTTATGCAATTTTATACAATTTCATACAATTTTAAAAAGGTGTTTGTTTTAAAGGGTGATCTCTTCCATTTATACTTGAAAATCACAGTACACATGAACTATAGCCTCTAAGGCCCTCTGCTAAGGTGCTGGCTTCACCTCCTCCTCACCCCATTTCTATACCTCCCAATTGACATTTCCCCCCAATAATAGCGGAAGATAGCAGAGTCTTTAACAGTTTTATTATGACACATTTAGTTCTTCACAGTCCAACTAAAGATAGAATCTGTGTTAGCACATTTGCTAATAGCTGACTTACTTTCAGACTCTTTAGCCTCAACCTTAGCAATGACATGTACCCACAAAAACACAGGCATTTCCATTGACTTGATAGAATAACTGATCAGAACAAAAATAGCATAAAAACAGCATTTACAGTTTCACCAATATATGGGAACTTCCTTCATTCGGCTGGCAGCATTTTTCTGATGCCCTTTGCACCTCTGACTAGACAGTTTAATATCTGGACCCTTGGGTGTTAGAGCAGTGCCACAGTGTGGATTCTACAGATGTTTATTAAAGATGATCTTTTTGTACCTTAGGTAAAGGTAAAGGAGTTGTATACATTGGCAAATCGTATTATTAACACAGAGACCAACCAGTGGGATGGACCTCTTTTCCAATGAGTGAGCGGCTGAAAAAAATGTGGGTTTTAAAAATCTGTCTTAATTAAAGGACCTTATTTGATAATCCTTTTCCAGGACAATCTCTCTTTAATCTGTAAATGCAAATCATTCACATCTATGCTTTGCTTAAAGTAGATTGCCTTCACTGCAGTGGCCCTCCACCCCACCCCAAAAAAGTTGACTGCTTGGTAATTATGTAAAATCCTATCCTGCTGGCCCATGGGGGAGAAAACATTGATGTTTTAGGGAGCCAGAGAATCAAACTATCCCCTGAGATTTAAACACATAGACAGTAGCTCTTTATAAAAATTCTATTGTTCTCAGAGCAGAGGGCCCACTCGTATTTTCCACAGGGCTTCTCCACCCTTCCCTTTAGGCTTCCTTGATCTTCACTTGTTCACCTAACCTCTAGTGACCCACTACCTAACAGTTCTTCCTCTGATCAATGCTCTTTAGCTGTAATATTCGGCAGGAGAAAAAAAAAAAA
>NW_011888894.1:1830270-1832508 GCF_000151845.1 Pteropus vampyrus
TCTATGCTTTGCTTAAAGTAGATTGCCTTCACTGCAGTGGCCCTCCACCCCACCCCAAAAAAGTTGACTGCTTGGTAATTATGTAAAATCCTATCCTGCTGGCCCATGGGGGAGAAAACATTGATGTTTTAGGGAGCCAGAGAATCAAACTATCCCCTGAGATTTAAACACATAGACAGTAGCTCTTTATAAAAATTCTATTGTTCTCAGAGCAGAGGGCCCACTCGTATTTTCCACAGGGCTTCTCCACCCTTCCCTTTAGGCTTCCTTGATCTTCACTTGTTCACCTAACCTCTAGTGACCCACTACCTAACAGTTCTTCCTCTGATCAATGCTCTTTAGCTGTAATATTCGGCAGGAGAAAAAAAAAAAAGATTTAACCTTTGGGGACAGAGAAGTCTCTTTGGGTCAGAATTTTACCTTTCCAGCGTGCACCTCAGAACCCAAGGAACCAAAACAGCATGGAGCTGGTGAGTGATAACAAGGAAAAGACTTTGGTGAAAGGAGCTTCGCTGTTTTCCAGCGGTAAAGAAAACCAACGTGCTTCATCATTCATAGATGGGTTTTACCTACTAATCTGGGAACACCACTTTCCCTCTGTTTTCTCTTCTCCTTTGGGAGGAACTGCCTGAAGCAAGGAGAAGGTTTTGCTCCAGTGACTGACTGTTCGCAGGCCAAGGATGGAGACGGTCTGTCTGACAGGCCAGCTCTCTCTGCAGTGCTCCTGCAAGCCCGCCCTCTGGTTGAACAGTTTATCGGCGCTCCTAGCCTTGAGAAGTGAACTGCAGGGCGGGAAGGGGGTGAGGGGTTGTGGGTATGTTTTTTATCCCAGAAAATGGGATATGATATGTATCTTCCTTTGAACATATCATTAAGCAAGGCAGGTACCTTAGTGAATGGGTGAAGGGGTCAGACTGCAGGGCACAGCCTCCTCCGTGAGAGCTCTTCATCCCCGAGAGTTCCTAGGCCCCAGAGGCTGGTCCTGGCTCAGCCAAGAATGCCCTCTGGGGGCTGTGATGTCATCCGACTCCACTACAGAGCAAAAGTGAGTGAATGGCCTCACTGTTTGTCCTTGAAGATAAAGCCATTCACTTTTGTGAAAAAGCATGTTTAGGCTCCCAGTAAAATAATTAGAAAGCATTAAAGAAATCTGGGTTGTTCTAAAGTACCTACGATACGCTGTTTTTGGTTTTTTCTACTTTAGCCTCTTAAATAAATGGTTCAGTCGTTGTTTTCACCTGGGCTGTTTATCACCTGATGAGCTATTTTCAGAGACTTCACAGGCAGAAATTTTCTGAAAATCTAGGGCTTTGTTTATATAAGAACCTGTTCTCTAAGGAGGTAGAGAAATCAATACGAATGAATAGCTATTGATATTCTTAGGTCCTGCCTCCCTTATGCTGGGGGTAAAAAGAATCCACTTCGATTTCGTAGTCATACCAACAGGTGTCTCTGGATAACCTCTTGCTCCATTGATAATAATTGTGTGTGAGAATGTGTATGTTTCATTCAAAGGTTTCCTTTCCCATTTCATGGGCTTTTTCTTTCCCCTATTGCCCCTATCAACTTCTGCAGTGCCTTGCACAATACCTAACATTTCATAGTTGACAAATATGTTTTTATTGATGACAAATAATTTTCCCTCCAAGTCTCTCTTCTGTCTTCTCTGCCATCCCTTCCCCGGCCCTCACTTCCAAAACATCACTGACATACCAACAAATATTTTATGAGAAGTAAGAAATGGTTTCACTTTTCTAGACCAACTGTGATCACTTGGAAGTGGCTCTTTAGAAGGATTTAAAGGCTGCATCTGAGTTAGTGGGAAATAGTGCTGTGATCAGTTAGTAATGTCTGCTATGGGCTCAGTGTGGAGGTGGTGATGCATGTGCAGTATATTTGATTCCTGCTCAAGATGGTGGGGCTTTGTTAAGAATGAGAAAAAGACATGTATTTCCAAGGCATTAGATGAAGATGTCCCACTTATGTTACTTATATTTTATGCCTTTTAAAAAAATACAGTGCTCTGGTTTTTAAAAGATATTCCGTAAACCTAATACCATAGGCATAGAAGTGCTACAGAGTCCTATTAGGCAGGATTAGCATCCCAGCAGGGCAAGGAGCCTGTGAGGGTGTGGACTGGTATGTCCTGTCATCATTCAGGTCTCAGGTATTTGCTTCCCTTCAAAGTAAGAAGCAGAAAACCACAGCTAATGCTGGATGACGAAGCTCTGTGTTGAC
>NW_011888894.1:1832558-1839217 GCF_000151845.1 Pteropus vampyrus
TAAGGAGGTAGAGAAATCAATACGAATGAATAGCTATTGATATTCTTAGGTCCTGCCTCCCTTATGCTGGGGGTAAAAAGAATCCACTTCGATTTCGTAGTCATACCAACAGGTGTCTCTGGATAACCTCTTGCTCCATTGATAATAATTGTGTGTGAGAATGTGTATGTTTCATTCAAAGGTTTCCTTTCCCATTTCATGGGCTTTTTCTTTCCCCTATTGCCCCTATCAACTTCTGCAGTGCCTTGCACAATACCTAACATTTCATAGTTGACAAATATGTTTTTATTGATGACAAATAATTTTCCCTCCAAGTCTCTCTTCTGTCTTCTCTGCCATCCCTTCCCCGGCCCTCACTTCCAAAACATCACTGACATACCAACAAATATTTTATGAGAAGTAAGAAATGGTTTCACTTTTCTAGACCAACTGTGATCACTTGGAAGGGGCTCTTTAGAAGGATTTAAAGGCTGCATCTGAGTTAGTGGGAAATAGTGCTGTGATCAGTTAGTAATGTCTGCTATGGGCTCAGTGTGGAGGTGGTGATGCATGTGCAGTATATTTGATTCCTGCTCAAGATGGTGGGGCTTTGTTAAGAATGAGAAAAAGACATGTATTTCCAAGGCATTAGATGAAGATGTCCCCACTTACGTTACTTATATTTTATGCCTTTTAAAAAAATACAGTGCTCTGGTTTTTAAAAGGTATTCCGTAAACCTAATACCATAGGCATAGAAGTGCTACAGAGTCCTATTAGGCAGGATTAGCATCCCAGCAGGGCAAGGAGCCTGTGAGGGTGTGGACTGGTATGTCCTGTCATCATTCAGGTCTCAGGTATTTGCTTCCCTTCAAAGTAAGAAGCAGAAAACCACAGCTAATGCTGGATGACGAAGCTCTGTGTTGACATTCAAGCCAGCCCATCTCGGGCCTTTGATGAGTTATTTAGCAGGAGTGTTCTGGCTGCCTCCTGGTCAGGAGGAACACTGACTTCTACCTGTCTTAGAGGGAAGGACTCCTTTCCTAAGAGGATATGTGGCATGTCATAGTTCCCCAGCCCAGCAGCCATCTTGGTGTTATTACGCCCACATCAGTGGGGGCAACCATCTCTGTTTAGTTCTTTCCTCCAGATACTTTGAGGGATATTATGGAAAGTAGAGAGCTGGGCTGTGCCTATGCCTACAGAGGGCATAAGAGGCAGGACATTTAGGGCAGAGAAACTCAGAGCAGAGAATAGCCACTGGGTCTGCACATTTGCAATTTCCATGTGTTCTGGGCATAGGTCAGCACAGAGCCTGTTCACTTTGCTTCTTGCAAGCCCTTCACTTCTGAGCCTGGATACTTTAGTCCAGCCTGCAGGCAGTAGCAGAGGTGTATGTGGTAAGTGGGATTAGATACCGTGTGAGTTTCCAAAAGTCCTTGCGCACAACTGTCATCAGCTGGAGGCTAATTTATCCCAGATGTCGAACGTGTATCTTACAGGTAAACCTGGGGGTGCGTTGAACTGAGATTTCTAGGACCTGCCTGAGTATGACCAGGGCCAGGACCTTCTTCATTCTGGCTTGTAGCATCCTGGAGGATTTCAGGGGTAGTGAGCAGACCCTGGAGGGGAACTGTTAATGAAAGCTTCCAAAATACTTTAGAGAAGTTTGAGAACATTAGGGCCAAGATAAAATTGACTTGTGTGGCTTTGACTCTTGTGGGCATTCAGCCTGCTAATAGGTTTCTCTAGGCCTTTGTTCTTGTATGTTTATTCATTCGTTTGCTTTTTAATTTAGGTGAGAGAGATGGGGTCCTCCATTTGAGGTGGTCAGGAAATGTTTTGGAAGACATTGATGTTTGAACTGGCCTTGAAAGTTGAAGAGAAGGCAGGGGAATAGTAGAGGTAGAGATGGAGTAAAGAGAGGAGGTCCGTGAAGAAACAGGGCCAAAGCGTACCTCCCAAGTTCAGTCCTCCCAAGTTCAGAGAGTCCTATCAGCTTTGATTATTTTATGTTCTACATCTGACCACTTCTCACATCCTCCCTGCTACCCCTCTCATTTTCGCCTGGACTCATCCCCACTCCTCCAGCACCAGTCTTGCCTCTTTTAAGGCTGATTCTGTTCTTGGTATCTTGAGCAATCCTCTTAACACATGCATCAGATGCTGTTGCTCCTCTGCTCAAAACCTCTGGTAGCTGCCCAGTGTGGAATAAAATTCAGACTGCTAGCACTCCCCATGAGAGATGTCTGCCCTGGCATCTCTCCAACCTCGTTTCCCACCACTGTCCCGCTCCAGCCACACCAGCCTTCTTGTGCTTCTCTGAACAAGCTAAGTTCTCTCTCACCACAGGACCTTTGCACCACAGGACCTTTGCTGTTTCTTTAGCTTTGGATGCTCTTCCCCCGAGATATTTATAGGACTGGTTCCCTAATTTTATTCAGGTTTCTGTTAGATGTCACCTGTTCAGAAAGTACATCCACAATGACTATCCACACACACACACACACACACACACATGCACACTGTCTGCATTATTTCTCAGAAAGCTGTCATTGCAAAAAAGTTCTCATGGTGTCTTATTCCAGAATGAAAGAACCTGGATTCCATAAAGTCCTTATAAAGTGCCCCTGCCCAAGTGGGAGTTTAAGTGTTGTCTTCTTCGGTTCACACTCCCTAGACATCTCTGTGGAACTGTCTGGCAGGTTTGGCTTGAAAAGAAATTGAATTCATTTAGCAAGTATTGTTGAGAGCTGTCTCTGTGTCGGGCACTGTTCTGGGCACTGAGGATACAGCAAACCAAAAACTACCATCTCGCTCTCTCCCCTACTTCATCCCAAGAAGACAGAAATAAACAAACAAACCTACAATTAACTGTCAGGTTGCAACAGTGCTGGGAGCCTCTTGCCTTATTACCTTGTTCATAGGTTTTCACAGAAGGATGATGTTAAACATCTAAAAGGCCTTCAGCATTGTCTTGTTTCTTTGCCTGAAGTGTAAGAAAAGACAGGAAGAGGAAGATGGAAACATTCTCTGTAACTGTAGCTTCATTTTGTTATGACAAAGGCTGTGCTTGACACCCACTTGGGAGCCCACTCTTAGATGCAGCTGGAGGGCCAAGAAATTGGATGCAACCATCCTTCTAGCAACTCATATTCTGCTCCCTCGGTCTCAGAGCTGACGGCAGCCGACAACAGATTGAAAATTATATTCATAATTGTCCTCAGATGAGAGACAGCACATCTGGGAAACGTTATCCACTTGATGTTAGAGGCCACAGAAGCAAGTCCAGTTGCCCTGAAACTGAGATACGGCATTTCCCTGGTTTTTTCGAAGGCTGCTCAGATTCCTGACTGTGCCTGTCAACCTCTCCATTGGAAGACTTCTCTGGAAGACCTTTTACCCATTATTCCTCCCCTGTGATCCCGTCCCCTGCCTACCCCCTGGCCTGTTTCCATGGGGAACGTGATTCTCCTCTGCTTCCTCTCATCCAACGTGCTCCCAGTTTGAGAGTGAGGCTCAGGGTTCACAGCGGCCCAGCCCAGTCAGATCAGCCACTGACCAAAGGTGGTCATCGCTTCTCCTGGGAGCCACTGTCAATAAACATTTAGTGAGCACAGCCCTACACCACATTTCACGACATGAGAAGTAAGTGTGCTTCTTGCCCTCTCTAAGTTTTCAGCTAGCTAGAATTCACAGAGATGGCAAAGGCTGGTCGGGAAGCGAGCTTTGTTGTCTGTCTTTATACTCTGACAAGCTGATGGGGCAGCATTGATGCCAAGAGCTGTGGGACTCCGTGGAAGACTGCAGTGTCTCCTCTGTATTTTCAGAAAAGTCCAACCCAAGCTACTTATGCCAGCTTGGCTTTCCTAGGAGAAGGACATTGTACTTGAACTTAGGGAAATGATAGGACTAGAGAATTCGGAATGTGGATAAAATAATTTGGTTTCATAGTGTTGTAATTGTCATCAGCTGGGGGGTTTTTTGTTTTAATTGAAAATTTTTTAGAGCAGTTTCAGGTTTATAGAAAAATTGAATGGAAGGTGCTACGCCCCGATATACTTCCTTACCCCACCCCACACAATTTCCCTGGTTTTTAACATCTTGCTTTAGGGTGGTACATTTGCAACAATTGATGAGCCAATATTGGTGCATTATTATTAACTAAAGTTCATGTTTTTAAACTAAAGTTAAATGTAAACTAAACCCTTTAATTTACATTAAGGTTTTTTCTTTGTGTTATGCAGTCTATAAATTTTGACCGATGTATAATGACATGCATCCACCATTGTAGTATTATACAGACTAATTCACTGCTCTAAAAACTCCCTGTGTGTCCCCTGTTTATCCTTCCTTCTCTCCTTTTCCCAAACCCCTGGCCACCACTGATCTTTTTACTGTCTCCACAGTTTTGCCTTTTCCAGAATGTCATAGAGTTGGAATCACCTGGTCATAGTCCATAAATTTTTCTGATTGTTTTCTTGTCTTCTTTCACTTAGTAATATGCATTTAAGGTTTCTCCATGTCCTTTTGTGGCTTGCCAGATCATTTCTTTTAATTGCTGCATAATACTCCATGGTCTGGATGTACCACAGTTTGTACATTCACCTACTGAAGGATGTCAGTTTTCAATCATTTGGGTAAATCCCAAGGAGTTTGATGGCCAGACCATATGGCAAGACTATGTTTAGTTTTGCAAGAAACCACCAAATTCTCCTCCAAAATGACTGTACCATTTCATCAGCTGGATTGGTTTCCTACCCTACTTTCGCTTCAATGAGTCTGGGTTTTCTAGGCAATGCTTCAGAAATACACTGAATATTAATATTCCACAACCTTGTTCTCACTGCACTCCTCCCTAGGACTTAAATGTGCAAGGCTGCCACCCACATTCTTCTTTCTTTCATCCTCCTGGTCTCGCTAGAACTAAATCATCCTAGCAGAAAACTCCCTCTTTTTCCTGCTCCCTCTGCTCTTTGCTTCTCATCTCTACCTTGCCCCCTCCCCCAAAGGCAAAGAGGTGATAGAGACAGAGGCGGGAGCACAGTGGAAGAGATCCCACTCCCATTTTCCCCTGGAAGAACTACTGTGTCTTCCCCAGGTTTTTGTCTTCCTTTAAAATGCTTTAAGTTGACGCCACTGAAGGGTACATGATGCTCTCCACCCCAAAACTGTGGGGCAGGCATGCTTAGTTCCTTACAGGTTTGTCTCAGTCATATAACTAAGCGCTTTTGGAACATTCGTGAACAGCTTTGCTATGTGTGGCCAGAAAAACTCCCGTTGGCCTGAGGAAAATACGTCAGGAGCCCTGAAATCGGGCATTGGACCAGGAAAAAGTTGAATGCACCACCTCTCCTGTCAGTTGCCTCCCTCCTGGGGCTCCTAGGAGTCTCTTTGGAACCCTATGACTATAAAACACTGGGAGTGGGTTTGTTCGTGGCTTGTCGGTCTTGTTGCTTTTTAGATAGGCTTCATATTGTGCAACCCAAATACTTTGGGTTAATATGGAGACAGACAGGCAGATGAACATAAGAAGGAACTACTGAATGTGGACGGGGTCATCCCAGCTAACTGAGGGCAGGCCGATCACCATGGTTATCTGCGAGTTTCCCCGAGACCATTTGCAAGGCTCTAATGAGCAGCCCTGCCTCTTCCATTTCCCCTGAGCTTTGGGTGCTTCTGCCCATTCATTTGGAGGCCGAATGACCCATGATTGAAGGGATTTTCCCTGTTGGGGTCCAGAATTTCTCCACAGGGTGTGCTATTAACATCTTACATGGGACGAAGTCCTGTGCATCACAGCAACTTAGCATCCCAGTCTCACCCATTAAATACCAGGAGTGCCCCCGAGTCATTGTGACCATCAAAAATTGCTCCCACCAGTTTCCAGATGTCCCCTAGGAAACACTGCCTGCAGTGAGAACCCCTGGGCTAGGGGTGGTCTGGTCAGGGTCTCCCAGTGACAGGAGGTCAACCTGAGCACCTGCTGCCCACCCCTCATTCGGGCCTTTTTTGGCAGCTTATACCTGCACTTGTCACCCAGGCCCTTTCTTACTTACTTTCTCCTCTTCCTTCTCCTCCTGCCTCTCACTTCCAGGGCCCAAGGAAATGAACATAGACATTTTCCCAGTCTACAGCGTGGTGTGGGTTGAGAAATGCGGGCTTACAAGAATTTCAGGGTGTTTTCCCTTTAACTCTTAAAAATCTGTAGTTCTAGAAATTTGTCTCCTCTGGTTCAACCCTGCTTCTCAATTGGTGACCCCTATCTAGTCAAATGAGTTCTCCACAGGGATATTCTATGGCCATCCCCCAAAACACAGAACACAATGGAAGCCTGACACTGGTGATTACATTAGTGCAACACTGCCCCCTCCACCCCCGGCCCCACCCCAGGCTGATGCTGCATTGATCTGAAATTTGCCAAGTCACACTGGTATTTATCTTGGCCCAAACTCCAAACCTCACAGTGCCTTCTGCAGGGTGGTTCTGGGGCTGTCTTGAGTAGAGCAATGGGAAAAGGTGAGTTTGTCATCACCAAGCTATTCATATGGAGGAAATTGTTTTACTTATTTTTTACTTCCTCCTCACTCATAGCCTACTTCCAAGCCTCTCTCTGTGAGTGTTGTGTACATATGGCCTTGACAAAGCTGAGGAATGGGCCTGACTTCGCTGGTTCTATTGG
>NW_011888894.1:1839267-1860398 GCF_000151845.1 Pteropus vampyrus
AGGGATATTCTATGGCCATCCCCCAAAACACAGAACACAATGGAAGCCTGACACTGGTGATTACATTAGTGCAACACTGCCCCCTCCACCCCCGGCCCCACCCCAGGCTGATGCCGCATTGATCTGAAATTTGCCAAGTCACACTGGTATTTATCTTGGCCCAAACTCCAAACCTCACAGTGCCTTCTGCAGGGTGGTTCTGGGGCTGTCTTGAGTAGAGCAGTGGGAAAAGGTGAGTTTGTCATCACCAAGCTATTCATATGGAGGAAATTGTTTTACTTATTTTTTACTTCCTCCTCACTCATAGCCTACTTCCAAGCCTCTCTCTGTGAGTGTTGTGTACATATGGCCTTGACAAAGCTGAGGAATGGGCCTGACTTCGCTGGTTCTATTGGAAGGCTAACTCTGCTGGTTTGAGGCCCACACAGGCAAAGCTACTGCTGACCCTGTGCCTGGAAGATGGCCATTCCGAGGCCACCACAAGGCCAGGCGAAGCTGAGATGGGGCCAGTGGGGCTCCGTGGAGTGGGAGGGAGCTGGTAACATCCAGTAAACTCTTTCAGAGCTGGCATTTGATTCTTGAATTTCCTGGCAGCCAGGTCTCCTCTCAATTCGCAGTGTGCTAAGGGGTCTGGGTCCTGCAGATAGAGCCACTGTGTCTGCCACCTTATCTTGGCCTTGTCTCTAGTGCACTCCCCACCCTTCTTTCCTCTGGAACTCTAGGAATGTCAAGCGTAGCCCCCTCCACAGACACCTTGATGCCTCAACTCAGTGTCAGTCAGCCAGAACAGGATTTCGGAGTGCTCATCTTGGCACAGCTTCTTGCAGCCTCAGAGCTCAGCCCTGGTAGAGCCTGTTGGTGATTCAGTGGCCGGGGAACTCCAGATGACCCGGGATACTTGTCCTGCTGCCCTGCAATCCCTGGTCAGGGGCCCTCAGCCAGCCAGCACAGGAGCGGGCCCTGCAGAAGAGGAAGTTTGACTGAGTACCAAGCCCTTGGTCTGGGTCTTTGATAAGGCTTTAACTGCCGAAGATGTGACTGCTGCCTCCTAACAGAAAAAGGTGCAGCATAGATCTAGGTGGATGCTCGGTACATCCTGGTTAACTGATCGTTTGATAAAGATATTTTGCCCCTGTATGCTTCCTGCTTTATTGGCAGGGGTCCTCTCAGATCACCAGATCAGTAGGCAGCATTGTTCTGTAAGGCTCAGAAGTGGGCGGGGCATTGAGGAGAGTGGGGAGGATGATGTCTATGTTGCATCACCTTCCGGTCCTGTCTTATCTTAACAGGGCAACACACACCTCCTCCTGCAAGGGTCTCTGAGTCTTTTTTATTTAGTTTGTTTATTATTTATTTTTTTTGCATGCTTTCCAGGAAGTCAAGAGGAGCACATGTCACTTTCTTTTGCAGCTCTGTTGCTTCTCTGATGCTCATGGATGTAGGGTTGGTTCCAGGCATTATTTAGGCCCTCGACTCTAAAGAGCTCAAAGCATCTTATTTACCCCTTGAAGCAGGGAAACAAATATAGTAATTGGTTTCCCTGAGTCAGAGATGGTGAGAAATGAAGTCTGGACTGAGAGAGGGAGGGACAGGGGTACCCATGTGAGTGACTGGAGTGGGCTCTGCACCTGCCCTGGTGCTGACAGAACGCTGCCTGCTGGAGTGGTCAGGAGGGTGTTTGTGGAGGACGTGGGGGATCGAGCTGGGCCTGGAAACCTGGGTAGAAGTGAGGTCGGGGCAGCAGGAGGGTTTTCCAGACAGGAGAGAACAAGTGAGTGTATTTAGGAGACCTGGACCAGGTAGACTCCTTTGGGTGGAACAGAGGGCTTGCCGAGGGAGCATGGGAAATAGTCGCAGCACACAGTGTGAGTGTATTTGCTTCAGTTGTGTCTCCTCATCTACACTGTAAACATGTGGCCATTCCTGCCTTTGCCTGAAGAGCCCTTGGAGATGTAGTGCCCAGCAAACACTGGGTGGCCAACCTGCTGCTCCAAGACAGTCATAGAGTTCTACACTACTTGTCACATCCTCTGTCTTGTCCTTGTGGTCCCTAGGTTCAGGTCTTCCTGTGTTCTCATAAAGGTTTCGGGAAAGCCTACAAATGAGTTAAGGATCTGAAAATAGGGGTCATATTATCAGTGACCAAACAACTCAGGATCATCTTGGCATGCCGGTTCAGCAGATGTACTCCAGACTTACGAGAAGGAAGACATGTCCCCATGCCTCCATAGGCCTCTCTCTAGTCTAGTGAGACTAGTTAACATCATTGTTGAAACAGAAGGCACATTTTAACTCACCATCCACCTAAATATGGTACAGTCAGGCGTTTATAATGGAGTTCAGTGTAAATAGTTTCCAAGAATTGGAAGGATTATTTCTCACAGAAGAGTATGTTGCAGAAGCTGTAAGAGAAGGAACTTTGAGTCCTTCGCTATCTTGGCAGCACCTAGAACGATGTCTGTCACATAGTAGGTGCTCAGTAAGCACCTGCTGAAGGAATGAAAGCCAGGTTTTAAGTGTTCTTCTTCTCCACTGAAATCAGAATATGGACCAAGATTTAGAGCTCCAGCTGCCGGGGTCCAGGATAGATGTGCAGAAGGAATTCCTAAGTATTGGCTAGTTTTCTGTTCCCCATGTGCACACTCTCAATACTCACCCTCCTCCGAATCCATTTTCAGGCTGGTGACCTCTTAGAGAAATTCGGTTTAACATACATGTATCGAAAACCTAACTGGATGTGCGGCGTCATGCCAGGTGTGAGGGTGGAGATGAGTAAGGCGCAGTTCCTGACCTCGCTAGAGGAGAAAACAGAGAAGACGTGAAAACTTTCAAACTACAGGGCAGAATCAAATAAGAACTACTCTGAAGAAGAAATGATTGTTTCTGACATTTGAGTGAGGATTTAAGGGGCAAATCTGATTCCCATAGGTAGAGAGAGGGTCATGCCAACTTGAGAGATCAACATAATATTAATAGTAGCTCTCAATAATGGTAGCTCTCCATTTATGTGCCACTCGGTATACTACATGTTTCTCATGTGTCCTCTCATCTCGCCTTTACAATAACCCATGCAGGGGATGGACATCTTTATCTCTTTTTCCAGTTAAGGAAACCAAGGCTCGGGCAGCTAAGCAGATATCACATAGATGCAAGGACTTGAGTCAGGATTCTGGTGGTATGAGCCCAAGGCAGGTCACGTGCAGGGGAAGGGAGACAGCGCCCGATGGCAGTGCTGGGAAGAGCCGGGTGGGAATGGGGTTTGGGACAAGGTCCTGCACCTTAAATCTCTGCTCAGGACTTTGGACTGAGTTCTGCGAGCCGGAGAGTCCACGGGAATAGAAAGGAAAGGCGCGCCATGGTCCAGCAAATGCTTCAGGAAGGCACCTCTGGCAGCAGGAGCAAAGGTGGAAAAGCTGTTGGCAGAAAAACTAGTTAGGCAACTATTATGATAGCCCAGGAGAGATGGTGAGGCCTGAATTGGGGCAGCAGCAGCAGGGATGCAGGGGATGGATGAGATGGACAATGCGGAGGTGGGATGTGTAGGAGACCTTGGCAGCGATACGGAGTAAAGGAGAGGGAGGGGTTCCGTCTTCAACCCCACCCAGGAGCGAGGAGGAAGAGGTGGAACAGGTCAGGGGACCAGATGAAGTTATTTTTGAACACATGGTTTGAGGTACAGGCCTCTAGAGAGTAGCCAGGGTTGGAGACAGTGCTTGGGGCATGGAAACAGGGGAAGTATCTGTGGGAATGAGATCTGTGTGGTACCTTTGGTACCCCAAATTCACCTGCCTTTGCTGTAGTATGGAAGATTCCATTTTCCCCTGACTTTGTGTACTTGATTTCATCTCATTTAATCCTTGCAGTAGCTGTGTGAGGAGGTGTTATCCTTATTTACGAAGGAGGACATCAAAATCTCACAGGTAAGGAGTGGCAGAGCCGAGATTTGAACCCAGGTCTGACATCAAGGCTCCTGTTCTGCCATAACAAACTCTGAGTGAGAATTAGAAAATGGTAGAGGTTGAAGCGGAGGCTCCTATCTGCCCATCTCTTCCACTTCCTTGATCCTAAAGGTTCATTCTGAATACTTTGGTTTTTCCCATCTGCAGATATATTGAGGTGGATATAGAAAATACCTATGAACATTCAGGTAGCTCTGGCTTATTTTCCATGATGTCATAATCGTGAGGTATTGCCTTATTCTCATCAAGTTGGACTTTGCTGCTTATGGCCACCCCATTAGAAAGGGCAGCTGAGGGTCCCAAGCTCACTGACCCAAGTACATTCTTTCATGGATGGTGAGCTTGCATTATATTATCAAGGCAACATCAAGACTGTGTGTAAAATGTAGAGATGAAAGATATGCTCACTTAGGTTTAGGATCGCTCCCATCTTCTGATATTTGATGTAAATGCCATGCTAATTGAAAGACAAAATTACCATAAACAGAGCCCATTCAGTGAGACAAATGCATACTGCCTTCATGTTGTCTGATCCTTGTTCGATGCAAGAGTTTCACCTACGAAGGTTGCAAGGAAACTGGTGTGCCTCGTTGGCGCCCTGTGCTGGATAGTTGAGGAAGGTAGACAGACCTGTATCTTCACAAATGCTTAGAATTTAGGGACTGGGCAGATCTTATTGCCCAACTCTGTCATGTAAAGATAAAGAACCCAAGATTGAGAGAGGTAAAGTGACTTGCTAACAGTGACACCATTCATGGATGACCCTAGTCTCTGGCTCCCCATTAGCTGAGTTCTCCATATCACAGTACATACTTGGCTTATATCCAGGAGAGAGGAGGAGGTGGTGGTCTTTTCTAGCATGTCTGTGTTTTTTGGCTGTACTTCACAGGGTAAGCGGAAGCAAAGTGGGGCCAACTGTCACTTGAGCCTGCAATGTATGTCACTTATTTCATCACCAGTACATCCACTTTCTTACCTCTAAAATGGGAGCATAATAGGACCTACCTCCTCGGACTTGCTTTGAGTATTAAATGACATGACATGGGGCACATAGTAAGTGTTCAAGCAAATGTTGCTGCTAATTGCTAATAACACCGTCAGCCACAATGACAGTCCCATGGCTGAACTGCGTGAAGAGGGAGCTCAGGACACAAATCAAGTTCCAGGGGGCTTCCCTCCACTGCCCGCCACTGTCATAGAAAAGCCTTCCTGGTTAACTTGTCCCATGTCATGGCTGTGTCTTGCCACAGGGGCCAAGACCTAATTTTTGTGGGTTTGGAACTAAAAGCTGCCCCCTCCCCACATAGTTGGTTTCTCTGCTCGGTGCAACAGGACCTGCCACCTGAAACACAACACTAACCGTGTCTCGATAAGACTCTCTCCTTGGGTAGCAAGGTCTAGCCTGTGTTTCGAAAACTGTTCCAGATGCTGAGATGGTAAAAGAAAGAGCCCTCTGTCCCATGAGCTCGTCTGCCCAAGGTGACTCATTCCTGTGTCACAGGCTTCTAAACTCTCCTTGCCATTCTCCAGAGTTTCCCTGATCCCGTCTGGCCAGTTCCTCCACAGATTCCTCTGCAGCTTTGCCTGACATCCTCTGAAGCAAATGTCACTGGAGTCTGTAAGCAAGGGCAAATGTGAACTGTCACCTTTTCCTCTCTGAGGGCCTGCCTCCCTGCACTGGGGTGATGGGGGATGCTGTGGCTGCTTTCAGCCATAGCATTTATGGATATCATCGTGGGGGGCAGGCTCGTGGTCTCCTGGTCCTCCCAGTGTCCCCCCCTTGCCCCTACCTGTAGTGCATTCCCTTTTTCATTCTTCTGAACTAGTTCTTACCCTACAACCAACGTCTTCACCTGGCTATCAAAACCTCTTGCATTTAAAAATACTGACAAAAATCACACAATATTGTAGTTTCTGCTATGTAGTTAAAAATCCTGCCATGTTTGCAGATGAAATTTAATATTGGGATATAATTCATAAGGGAAGAGGCCTTAGAACCTGTACCAGCAGGCCCATTTACACATATGTTTATGCCCACATGGCTGCCCCATGAGTGTCCCCTATGGGTGTCGTGCTAAGCGCAGGATTCTCGCCTTCTAGGCAACAACACCCACCGCTTCCTGAGCCCCTGGCTCTGTCCCTTGTGACCCTCCAGCCTCAAGCATGGTGGGAGAAGAAGGAGGATCCTGGCTGCCCCCAAACACTCATACTCCTTCTGCCTCTCTCCTGCTTTGGTTTTTTATCCATATGTCTTTCCTCTCTACCTCCTCTAAATCCAGGGCATCCTTTATCTAAAAGAACCTGCTGCAACCTCTCTTTATCCTCCCCACTGTTCCCTGACACCAAAACCCCCTTTACCCTATTACCCAGGAAGCCTGGCTTAGGGGACCGCAAATGGATGAAATATGGAACTCTTGATTTTCTCAAGGGACAGCTGATTCACACAGTGAAGTATTAGGAGCCTAGAAGCAAACACTGACTGTGGCAGAGGCCAGAGCTGGACATGGTCATCTCTGCTATGGTGACCAGGGACCCGAGGATGCTTTTTCCAGGTCTGGGCACTAGAGATGAGGGTCTACAGGGGAGAGAGCCACCAGGCTGATGGATAGGAGAGGATGGAGGGTGTCCTGTGCCGAAGGCAGAGCCCAGGTCCCAATCCTGTGCATGAGCAAAGGGCCACACAGAGAGGCTGTGGGTGAGCCCCCTGCTCTGTGGTCTGGGAAGACAGGCACCCAGGACCTCTCAACAGCATCTCCCACCCAGACATCAGCAAATGGGTTTCACAACGGCTCCATTCTGTGAACTCACAAGATAAATAAGCTAGCTTCTCTTTTGACATTCTGTCTGCTGGAAATTCTTATTGCCTTCCAAACAGCTGAGTTATAAGCACTGCAACCCTTGTCCTTTTTTGGGGACAGGCCTGAGTTCCCACTCTCCTTGGGGTCGGGGGAGGATTGGCCTTTCATAAGGTTTTCCTTCCGTTGTGTGTGGTTTTCCCCTCACCAATTCTCCCTCTCTTTTTTTTTTTTTGAAGTCCACAATCCAGGGATTCCCCTCTTTGGAACTATTTAAGCAGAAATGAGATGCTGGCAGGAGCAGCTTAAAAAGGGATTCCTGCCCCAGAGAGAAGCTGGCTGGGTGGCCTATGGTGGGCAAGGTTCAGTGAGAGGGGCCTGTGGCGGAGGCCGTGAGCCTCTCTCTGAATGGTATGTTATCTGCCTGGAGCCACTGCATGTGGTGGCTGTCCCGGGGCAGTGCTGTCCCCACACTGGTGCTCCAGGGAAGGACTTCCTGCGTTCTGATGAGACTCAGAGCCTGCCAAGGCCACACGTTTCTGGAAGGCCTTTGCAGAGCCCAGCTTTCCAAGCACAGGTGTAGGGCCCGCAGTCTGGGCACCGGGCTCACGCAGATGGACGAGTCAGGGATCTGGGTGTTCACACCCTTGCACCTCAGGAGACCTTGCTCATAGCTGGGGGAATTGGTGGCAGTGGGAAATCCCAAGAGGCAACGACGTGGCTTCTAGAAGAGTGGGATCGAGCCCCACTGCCAGGCCCGCTAAATCTGTTGTTCAGACTCTTTTTAGGGTTTGTAACTGGTGAATACACACGTACCAGTGTGTCATGACAGGCTGTGGTCAGAGGGATTATTGTGCGGTGTGGTAATTAAACGCTGTCTTGGGCATAGGAGTTGGACGGACTTGAGTTTGAATTTGGCTACAGGAGCTTGAGCACATTTCTTAACCTCTCTAAGCCTCAGTTCCCTTATCTGGAAAACCACATGTTTCCACCAGCTGGACCAGAAGGCCTGGGGCTGGAAGGTTCCTATATCATGGGTTATTATGAGGACCGCATCAGACAACATATGTAAAAAGCACTGGGCCGGGAACCGGTACATGCCCACTAAGTGGCACCCGCCCACCTGAGACATGAAAGAGGCCCGACCCCTGGTTTTTCCGCCTAAGACCCTCTTAGGGAGCACATCAGATAGTGAAGGGAAGGCAGAGCCCTCACCTGTCATCACAGAGCCTCAACTGAAGTTGTGCCTGAATCGAGACGTGGGGAGAAACCCAGGGCATAAGGAAGTTGTTCGCCGTGAGAATGATACAGTACAGAAAGGAACTGTTCTTCTCGTATTGCTCAAATTATGAATAAAAACCCAGTATCTTTCATTTGTGGAACATGGTGGTTTTCCAAACTCCGATTAGTTCTCAAGACACCTTTGTGATAGCTCACGTGTGAGGAACTGGTGTGGGGGAGGGAATAACGGTGCCCCAAGGCTGGGGGAGCGGCCCCTCCACATCCCTGGAAAGGTGGTTGTCTCCACTCTGTTCTGGCTGCAGTTGGATGTATTTGCTTTCTAAATGTCTTGGTTTTGCTTAAGCAGAGGTCTATACTGACTCTACTTCTGCTAACTTATGGGATATAGGGCTGGGGAGGGAGGTGGCCAGATAACTCATTGATTCAGGGACAGTTTGTGACAAGCCAGTGGCTCTTCCTCTTGAGAGCTATGCAAAGAATCCTCATGTCATTCTTTATGTTACTGCAGGTCAAAGGCTGACTTTGACAGTGCCAGCAAAGTCAGAGTGTGATGGGTCCCCAGCTGACAGTGTGGAACCAGTAAGACTTTTCCTGGCTTTGGCAGGAATGCCTCACTTTACGCTTGGTGTATGCATTACAAACTCAGCCTTTAACATATGTCCAGGGAAACCCTAAGAGCCATGCTTCCAAAATTAGTGTCTACTGAGCAGCAAGAAAGAATTGCACAGGGAAGACATGGGAGTTTTACTAATTTTCGTTCCTTGCCCCCTACTCCCTGCTCCAGCTCGAATATCTGGTTCAGGACTTCATAGGAGCCTTTGGGAAATCCATGCCAAACCTCCAGTAAAAGTGGCCTGAAGTATTTGTGATGTTTCTCACTTCAAAGGCCTAAAGGAAAGTCGTGGGCATGATTGCTTTATCTGTTTTAAGTGTGTTTCTCTCCTGAGAACCAAGGGCTTCTATGTCACCCTGAGTGCAAGGGGAAAGGAGCCGTCACAACCTGAATGGCAGGCTTTGCCCTGGCCCTGTGCAGCGGAGGGGTCACAGCCAAGAACTCCACTTGTTTTGTGTGACTTGGTTCACCTGCCTTCCGGGCTAACTCATAGGTGTCCTGGCCTCTGTGTGGCCACTGTGGCATCACTTTGCACTTCAGTTTTAGGAAGTCATTCTAACTGAGTTTATGCTGATTGCATAACTCACAAGAGGTTCCTTCTTCATTGGAAATTTGTTGCAGTGTTTCCAGAAACCACTAGTACTGTAATGTGAGGGTACCTAAGGTCATCCGCCAGCAGGGGTGGCTTCATCAGCATACAACCTGTATAGTCACAGGGTTACACAGAGATGGGCCCCGAGCTTGGAGTTAATGCTGTATTGTTGCAGTCTTGAAATTCTTAGTAGTTTTATCTTTGACTTTGTGTCTTATAAGTGAGGTCCAATGGGTCAATGGAGTGTGCACTGGAGGCACGTGATCCCACCTATCACTGCCTCCTGCCCACCCTGGGTGAGTTCTTGCCCATGCCATACTCCGACCCTGGCGGAATCTGGACTCAAGAAAGGCTGGAGTTAGGTGCGTGCACCTGCAGTATCTCGGGTCAGGATTTGGTGGCAGCTGTCCCCATCCAGAGATGACAGCTCCGAGGCATGTTCAGTGGGTGACTAGGTGGGCGTGAGCCTCTCCACTACCCCGAACCAGGTTCCTGGTACATCCTGACTTGGAGGTTGTAATACCCTTGGGAGTCACCTGTCCACCTCTGGTTGGGGCGTTTGGTCCCTGGAAAGAAGAAATACCTGACTAGACTTCCCTGCCCCTGGCCAGGTCATGGCATAGCTGTCCAGCTGCTGGCCAAAGGGGAAACCTGGCAGTCAGTGGTCACATGTGCACTTGCATACTTTGTCACTGGGGGCCCCTGTGCCTGTGGGGGCTGTGCTCACCTTGCAATCATCCTCATACTTCAAAGAAAACATGATATAAACAGCATATAAAAAAAACATGTCACATACAACAATGTAAATGAACTTAATGCCACTGAACTGTACACTTAAAAATGGTTAAAATAGTAAATTTTACGGATAGGTTACCACAATAGACATATTTATAGGGTATTCAAAAAACAAAAAACACATTGACAGGTGGAGAGAGAGACTATGAAAGAAAGAAAAAAGCTTTATTTTTAGTACATTTAATGGCACGGTTTTCCTTTTTGAACAAGGGGTCTCACATTTTCATTTTAACTGATAATGTAGCCAGGCTTGACTGTTGGCCACCTGGTAGAACTACCCAGTCTTTACCTTTCTGGAGGTTTGCCCTCAAATCCTAAAAGTCGTATGCTAAACTGACTCTTACCTCTCTCCCTTCTTTCCCCCACAGGTCTTTTGTTGGCTGTGTGCCAGGCCCTGGAGAATACCACATCCGCCTTGAGTGGTGAGTCCTGCCCCCTCATCCCCTCGGCGTGGGATGGCATGTGGGGCATGGGAAGGAAGCAGGCCATGGCTGGTTTGTGGAGCCCGTGCTCTAAACTTCCTTCTGGGGCCCTGAACCTTCTCCGCTCTTTGTCTCAGCGGTTAAGGTCATGATCCTGGGAGAGCTTAACTGGAGGCCAACTGCTTGCTCAGGGCTCACCCTCTCCTATCTCTCTTCAGACAATCACCGTGGGCAAGGGTGCTGGAAAACAGTCTGCAGGACCCGAGAGCTCGGAGTCATCCCCATTTTTCTAGCTCATGTATTAATCCATCCAAAGAAAAGCCCAGATTTTTTAACCCTTTCTTCTGCTTCTGCCTTGTGATCTTCATTTAGTTATTTTCTGATTTATCTTTTGACATTTGTAGTAATATTTTCTTTATTTCATTTTAAAGATCCTAGATCAACAGATTAGAGAGTTTGGGGAACGTAGGAGGCGAACCACTCATGGTCAGAGTACTACAGAAGCATCACTGTTACATTTGCACATTGCTTTTAGCCTTTGTCCATGTGCACTAATATTTTTATACAATTAGTCATAGTGAGGAAAATATTTTGATTCCTGCTTTTTAAATTCACGGTTTGGAGTTGTGCTTTTTTCCATGTTGCTAAAAAGTCTTAAAATTTATCCTTTTAAAATGTCAGGATGTTCCATTAAAATTGACACGGGTAATTGAATTAAGCATTCACCATTGGATATTTATGTTGCCTCCAGCTTAAGTTATGATGCTACACCTTATACCTAGAAGCTTTTTCTTTCTTTTGGATTCTTTCCTTAGGCTATATCTTCGGGAATAAGAATAAATATATTTAAGACCCTTGGTACAAATTGCCAAATATCTTTCCAAGGGAATTTGAGCTGATTTGACACCAGCAATGCATGAATCTGCCAGTTTCCCTCATTGACATGGAGGGGAAAGCAAAGTACCAGCAGCCCCTGATTTGTCTGTCTCCCTAGTCATTTCAGGGCCGTGTCAGTGCAGGGGGTGGGTGTTTCTTATGTATTCACAAATTCTCTAATCAACTACATGCTGTCGTGGTACTTTGCTCTTCTGCTCTGCAAGACCTTTCCCTTCAAATACACCACAGGTGATACTGCCACTCCCACAGGGTACCACTGCTTCTGCAGCCCCAAGGTCTCCCCTTGGAACTGTTATCCTTGATGTTCTTGAACCTTTAACTGTCCACTTGATGATCCATGATGCCACAGAAGAAAATGCCTCTCTTCTCCTGTGTTATGCTTTGTTGGGGCTGAGGGTAGAAAGGTGTATCCATCCCAGAGCAGTGCTTCAGGGGTCCAGGGTCTACCAGAGTCTTCATAAAGCAGTTCTTTCACTTTTTAATTACCTCCCACATCACAAAGGGCTCAGATATAAATATATGAGGAGGGGGATAGCTTAGTGATCTCCCACTGTACTGTTCTCACAATTGTCCTGACCTCCTTCCTGGGGTCCATTTACCCCTAGATGAATCCTCAGCCCCTCCTGGTCATCACTGTAGTACCTGTTAGGTGAAGGTGACGCTCGCAGATGACAGGTTGCAGTGATGGCAAATGCTGAGGCTACCATCATGGGTACTATTGGTTATTTGACCTTTCCTTCCAATCACCATCCATTCATATAGACATGGAAGGCCTATGGGTGTTGTACCTGAGCCTGTTCCCTCAGGTACGGTGTGTTGAGGTTTTCCAGTTTCCTCTGGGCAGACATGGGGAGACCTGCTATATATACCCAGAACGACTGTCCTTGCTGCAGTGGTGGCAACCTCTGTTCCATCTTTCCTTTCTGGACGTGCTTCTGTGGAAATGTCTCTGATATGAACGGGTACCTGAGGCCCACTCTCTTCATTATGATGTTTCTTCAGGGAACAGTAGTTATACCCTGCTATGTTGCATATCACCCTGTAACAGGCTGAATGCCACCCTATGACCCAACGTGGTGGGTGAAAGCAGAGGCAGTGCCACAAATTCTAGTGTCCAGGGGGCTTTGAGATCTTGGAGTTGGTTGGTGGTCTGTGGAGAAGGGAAGTGGACAGCCTGTCTGGCCTCTGCAATGATCTGTTTGACAGGTTACCGAGCTATGGGACTTATGCCAGAGAGGTTAATGGACTAGCTCTTTCCATTTTTATTAATTCTCTGTTCTGCCCCATTGGATCCAGACATGAACCCATGGGCTAGGAGACAAGTCCAAAGTGTGATGACTGTGTCATAGAGACCCTTCCAAGGTCTAGGGCCTTGAGACTTAATCTGGCTTCTTTGCTTAACTTTCTCTTCCTTTCGGGTGAACTTCCTGTCTCCTAGAAGATTCCTCAGGCTCTGGTAGGCCTTGACCACCACCATCCCTATTCTTTTCTCACCAGACATTGCTGAAATCCTGTGGTGGATGCAGCTCAAACTGGGGACCACCCCCACCAACCACACTCGCTACCCCAGCACTGGAGTGTGTGTGTGTGTGTGTGTGTGTGTTTTAACTCTTGGCTAATTCAGTAATTAAAACTATTTGTTAATGTTCATTATGGAAATCTCTACATATGGAAAAGAAATAATAGTGAAATCAATTCCCATATACCCATCACCTAGCGTCAACAATTAGCATTGCTCTGCCATTTTTCTTTTATCTATTCTCCCATAGTTTTTATTTTTCCTTTTGCTGGGATATTTTAAAGCAAAGCTTATTTCTCTTGTGTATATTATATCTAACAGATGAGGACTTTTAAAAACAAAACCATAGTTCCATTACACCAACAAAAGCAACAATAATTCTTTCTTTTTGTCAGATGCTTAAATATGAAGAGTGGATGATGCTGCATTCGATTTTGTGGCACTTCATTTAATTTTTGTTTCCTTTAATGTTTTCACATTTTTCTTTCTACGTGTATTATTTTATATTAAGGTGAAAACACTGTTTTTGTAAAATGCGCTCGTTTATATACTGGGTGATTGATTTTCACATCTGCATCCCTTCTAACCCTTTATGCTCTGGGTGTTCGTGGGCCCATTTACTAAATCCAAGAACTATCCATTTAGATGTAAAGATGGGTCATTTTAGGACCAAAGCCATAAGGAGTTGATGAGAATGAGAATAATGGATGTAAGAAGGATTCGATACATTCCTGAATGACAGTGCTGGAGCAGGAAGACTGCAGGCATATTCAGGATTAAACTTCAACGTTTTGAGGGAACAGCATAGAGGAGAAATTGCAAACTTCATGTGCCAATCAAGTGCGGTACATGAGCTTAAAAGAACAGGGGCTGATCCCACGCGGCTTTCCTGTGCTCTTTGAAAAAAAAAAAGTTCCATGTTCTTATTATTTGACAGTTAACTGGCCTTTCTTTTTGAGGTTTTATTAGTTTCTTCCTCTCTGTTAGATGCCCAGATATGGAGGGTAGATGATGCCAGAGGCATAGGAAACTGGCATTATTATCATCAGCAAATGCTTCTTAGACATCCACTTTGTGTGGGACTTAGAGGGATACATGCCTTAGATGGTTAGGTTGGGAATCCTGGGTGTTGGGCCGATCTGGTCTGTTTTACTAGGTCCCTGAACAAGTTATTCATCTGGCTCCTGTTTGGATCTTAGCTTCCTCATCTGTTGGACTTGAATCAGGAATAGCCTGTTAAGATTTTTCGCATGACCTCTCCAATAGATTGGTGGAGACTACTTGGAGGGCTTTGTTGAGAAGGATTATGAGGTTGCCTTCGGGCTGTTAGGAAATAAAGTGATCAATTGGCAGTGCTTGCCACACACCCAAGGTAGGGAAATGGTAGTGTGACTGCCATGTATTTAATTTTCTTGGAACCAGACGCTATTTTACATTCAGGTCCCTACATTCTAGTTGCTGGGACTACACAAAGAGGCAGTCCCTCTCTGTCCTTGTCCTCAAGGATCCCACCATATAGGTGAAAAGATAGCGTGAGAACCCATAATGTGATAACGACATAAGGCAGCCTGGGCTGACTGCTTAGTGCATGATTTAGAAAACAATTGCTGCTGGAGCAAAATCAATAGTCGAGGGGTTAGGACAAAAAAATTTTATCTGGTTGTCGATTTGTGAAGCATGCAGGGAAACATTAGCTGGAGGCAAGGTGAGGGTGACAGCACTTACAACTTAGAACATCTGTCATACCCTCCTGAGGAAGGAGCTATGACCTATCTTCAAAAGGCACCTTTTAATATCCCTTAAAAGGGACAGAATGCACCCGGTTAAGTTTTTGGGTGGCTCCTTGCTTAACTCTCCAAAATGTTGCACAGTTCCCAGGCTGCCCATCTGGTTCTCGTGTTTTCATGTGACTCGCTCTAATGACTGAGGGGTGTGGTGCGGGCCTTGCTCAGGCACCTGGAAGCTGGGCGCCGGGCTTCCCTCTGCTATCTGCCTTGCACGATCTTGATACTAAGAGCGGCTCTTTAAACTTCTGAACTACTGCTCCTTGCTC
This sequence comes from Pteropus vampyrus, assembly GCF_000151845.1. NCBI lineage: Eukaryota > Metazoa > Chordata > Mammalia > Chiroptera > Pteropodidae > Pteropus > Pteropus vampyrus. The sequence continues at coordinate 1,854,155 of NW_011888894.1, forward strand.
TAGCCCGTGTCTAATGATAGCCACATAGAGTTGGGGAATGTTTAAAGGCTTACTTAATTTGGTTTCATGAAAGAACGTGGAAAATTCACAGTGGCATTATTCATGGGGAAGGTCACCATTAGCTTGCTTGGGGAAATGGTGGTCAGATTTCTGTGGGGACATTGAGTTTAACTGTATTGAGAGGGCAAGTTTGGGCTGGAGGTGCACAGAGGGAGGGCAAAGCAGATTATAGGAAAAGGTCTTGGAAAGCGTTATTTGTTTGGAAAACAGGTAGAACACGGGTCAGCCAGCAAGCCACAGATCTGTTTATTGCTCATCTCACCAAACAAAAGCTTTTCAGAATTGCAAACTGCTTCCTCATTCCATTGTCTGGAGTTTTCCCACGTGGAGCTGCAGTCATTCTAAAATTAGAAGGCTCACGTGTACTGCCCAGGTACACGGTTCACTGTTCCAACTGTGTCTACAGCACAAGACACTTTGTGTGTCTTAGTTTGGAGATAAAAGCACATATATCTGTGTGTGCTGGGACTTGCTTCCTTGCTTACAGGAATGTGGAGGCTCAGGAAAAAAGAAGGGATTCTCTCTTTTCCTAGAGTTTTTCTAGAGTTTATCCTTGTCATCCAGTTCCTCATTTCACCTACTTTTTGCTAAGGAAACTGCTAGGTCAGAAGGAAGGTCTCTCAGGGTAGTAGACAGGCCATAGAATGTGGAAACAGGGACCATAATTCTGACTCACTAGCCGTGTGACTTTAGTGTAGTGCTCTTAAATCCCCCTGAACCTCAGTTCCCCACCAATAAAATTAAGGAGTAGGACTAAGGCAGTGTCTTTTCAAACTGAGTCACAAAATCACTTTAGTGGGTCTCGACTAACATTTTTTAAATGAGATTGAATAGCTTAAAATAGAGAATTTCAGAGTACATTACGTAAAGGAAGGACAGGTATTGATTGTTTCATGATACTCTCGTTTTAGTTATTAATGTTCATATATAGGTATTCTGCATCATTTTACTTCTATAAGCTGTACCCACATTGCATTCTTTATAATTTCCAGATTTGATTTCTTTAGTGTAAGAATTTAGACACTTGCAGAGTGCCATAAATCTTTCTAGACCTTTCAATACCCCCATACAGACTCTTAGACTTGTATAGTTGTTCTAGTCATCTCTAATTTGACAGCAGTTCTTTTAATCTACTCACCTTTATCAAACAAGTCTTTCCAATACTCAACTTATAATAGAAACAACAGCTCTTTCCTTATGCATAGGCATGTCATTAGTTTACATAATAAGTAATTAAATTACGTAAATACAATAATGAGTGCAATTGACACAAACAGGCTTGGGAACAAACACAAATGTCCTCTTGGTAAATATACAGCTTAACTGGTAAAAACAGAAAAAGGGTTGGTAAACTAGAATAGCCAATTAGAGTAGTCAACTAACTGGGTTTTTGCATGCTGAGGGCATTGATCAAGATGCTTTAGCAAAGGAAAGGAGAGGGTGGATTGAGTAAAGCAGGGGCTTGGTGTAAGTCAAGCTCAGTGAAGAGAGCATCTACCATCTTTGAAGGAAGCAAGGCAAGTGACGCACCTCATGGATTTTAAAAACTCTAGACCTATGGAAGCCATGCTGTTCTCTCACTTTTTAGTTTTTGACGTTTATTTAGCACACATTAATTACTCTCTCACCTGAGGCATTGTGCTGGGACCCACAGGTTCATATGAGAATTAAACACGACCCCATCACAGGGCATAGGGCCCGGCAGATAATGTTGATTTTTACATATCAAAGTAAATCATAGACAAAGCTGTGATCTACCAAGATGAAGTTCTTTGAAGAAAACACTTGCTTCTACAATATACTGTATACTTTCAATTCTCTTTGTTAAATTGCATCTTGCTCAGTATGACCCATGGTGCTGGACTGGTTTTCCATCTGATCAATCACTCTCCTGGGCTGTAGCTATCATCTGTGAAGTGGGCAAAGAGGATATCTCTGCTAGGATCCCCGTATTGCAAAAGCAGAATTGACCACACATCACATCAACATAAAAGGGGCTTGATTTTAAGGAGACAGCCCTTGGAGAATCTACAGCAATCCTGAGCAGCCTGGCCATGGGGCGTGCAGGAGCCAGGGTGACTGCAGATATCTTGGCTACAGCAGTTTGTGGCCATTTACTCTGTACCTACCATGAAAATAATACCAACTCATTTTAGTTATGTGCCTCTTAGCTCAGAGTCTCAGGAGAGGATCACATTGGCTTGCCTTCCTTAGTCCAGTGGTCACCTAGCAACTTTGGCAGGTTTGGGAGGGGAAGGCTGAAGGATAACAAGATGCCTAAGTGCAGCACAGGTCTTGGGCAGGGCAGAGTCCCTTATTAGAGCTGGAAGAGGCAAAGACCAGCATCCCTAATCCAGACTGATTCATCATATCGTTCATTCAATCAACACATATTTATTTGAGCACTTATTATATGCCAGGCCCTGATCACAACAAAGGGCCTGTTCTCAAAATCGTTCCGCTCCCCTAGGAAAGACAGATATATTACATGTTTAATCTATCAAGTTGGCATATTTTTGAGAGCATCAATACTGAATGTTAGAGTGTGTGAGATGAGATGGCCACATATGTTGTTAAGGAAAATGGGTAAGCGTGGCCCAGAAAAGTGCACTTTTAGTCCTTGACCACATTTTACTAAGGGCCGATGGGAAGAATCTGAGAGGTACACATCCTCATAGGCTGAGGTGCCTTCTCCTAAAGGCAGCAGCACTCCCCTGTCCTTGGAGCTCTTGCTCCTCCCAGCCTGACAGAGTGGGTTTCTAGGAGTCTGTGAAAGTTTGGGTTCCAAGACTGACTTTCTAGCATTCACCCAGGAACTTGGGCCATCACCTTGAAGCATCCTCTTTTTTGTTAGCCTTACTGTAATGAACACGGTGGCTTTTGGGTAAAGCATCAGCTTTGTTTTCTGAGAGCCCAAGCCGAGTTTGGGGAACAGGCTGAAGTGTCTGGTTATTTACTAATGAAGGGACCTTTAGATATTTTAATCCAGTCAGGTTCAGGTATCCTCCTTAGCAGGCTCAACAACTGTTTGACTTACTGATTCATTCTGAGTCTTCTTAGCTTCCTGTCTTAAAAGTTATGATCCAGTTCCCTTATCAGAATGCGTAATGGAAGGTGATCTCACACATCTGGCCATTTTATTACCGGGTTGCACTGACTAAAACGTTTCTTAAATACCAGAACATACCAGCACTAAACAAGGAGGGGAAATGGATAAGATAAAACAAACTGGAGGGCCTCAGTTCTACTCAAGACACATTGGGAACTTCCATAGACTTTTTTTGTTTTGTTTTTGCTTTTGTTTCCCTTCATAGGTTTTTAATTCTCCATGCCATTAAAAATTAGATATACATCTTAAAGCAAAGCATGGACACATACGTGTGTCTGTATGCATATGCATGTGTAAGCATTCCTCTGGGTGTATGCATTTGCGTATATAAGCTTTTCTTTAATTATATGTTCTTAACACAAAACCATGGAATCTTCCCTTATACATTTATTCTTCCATTCAACAAAGACTGACTCCATTTCTACAGTGTGCTGAGTACCAGAGGAACAACTAACACATCATTTCTGCCCTTAAGAATCTCATCTTCTTAGAGCAGAACTGTCTGGCTAACAAATAATCACGATCTCATACAGCACACGGGCACACGTGCTGTCGGGTAGCTGCACGGGTGCCATGGACGGGGAGAGGGAACCCAAATTTGTTCTTTGGGAGGTTTCAGGGAAGGCTTCTCAAAGGAAGTGACTCAAACTGAGTTTTAGAGGCCGAGATGGAGTTAGACAGGCCGACTTTGGGGGAGAGGACATATCTCGTAGGAGTATGAGGTGAGGCTGGAAGAAGGCAGTAGCCAGCTGAGGAAGACTGTGCATGGTCTTTGTTCTGAAGCATATAGATTATTATTATTGTAAATGTTTTGTCTAAATTTAGTCACAGATAGGTGCTTCCTGAAATAATCTTTTCACAGATTTATCTAAAATGGCTGTTACTAAGCTTATGAAACACAGGGGACTAAACCTATAAGGCTCCAAGGTCACAAAAATCCATGTGGATAAAAACACAGTTCTCCCACTCTTTTGCTTTATTATGTATGGTGTTCCCTGTTTGCCAGCTGCCTTGGGTGTATATCTAGTGGGGGTGGTTACCAGGTTACAAATTCTCACGTTATTCTCAGAGCTTATGTTTTACTTGATTTCAGCTTCTCATTAACAGGGAAGGGAATTATGCCTTTTTCATCTATTTAAAAAAGTTTAACTTGATGGAAAGGTACCTAAAATCATGAGAATCTGATGGCACAGTGGTTACAGTAGAGTCTAGAGCCCGATGGCCTGGGTTCAAGTCTTAACTGTGTCCCTTGGGGACTGTGGCCTTTGGCGAGTTACCTAACTACTCTGTGCCTCAGTTCTCCCATCTGCAAAGTGGAGATAACAGAGCCTACCTCATAGGGTCATCGTGAGAATTAAACAAGATGACATATGTAAAGTGCTTGAACAGTGTCACATGCGTACTAAGTTCTATTTGTTATATCAATCTTTCATTTCGATTTACAAAGAGAGAAAGAAAGCAGTAACATACATGTAAGAAATGGTATCTGAAAGACCAAGAAGACCTCAGCCCGTTGGTGGCAAAGATACGATTAGAGCTGAAACATGTAAAAGGCCTTGACGGGGTAAGCCACACATCTCGATGCTCAGGAGAGTGTGGGTCAGAGGATCCCCACTCTGCCTATTGGGAAGTGGTCTTATGGAACCTGCTACTCCAGCAAAGCCAAAAAGTTGAGCTTTCCTGTTAGAATTACTATACCCAAAGCAGAGGAAACACAGTCTGCCCCTTTAGTAACAGTTATGGGATACCTGGGATGTTGTTCTCTATTGTGAGTAGTGAGATTTAGGAGGTACAGAGAGCAGTTGGAATCACCATGTGGAAAGGTTGACAGCCGGGTGAGGCACCAGAGGGCGGAAAAAGAAGGTCTCAGCTCCCTGTGGCGGGGGCTCGGCCCATGTCACGAAAGTACAGAGTGTGAACAGCATGGCCACTTGCTGAGGAATTCACATTCCCACTTGCTACGTGGATACCCCTGACACTGTTTAAAATAAGGTATAAATGGGTTGCTTTTCCTTCATGTGAAGGGTTCAGGGAGAGGTTGATCACATGTGGGGACTATTTATAGAGATTTATATGCGAAGAGTTCACTCCTAATTCCCTTTTGATTCTAATGAATTGAGAATCTAAGTGAGAACACAGGTTAGAAATGTATAAAAAATGAGAAAATAATTAGATAGTTAAACTAAGTATTCCTAATTGAGAAACTAGAGCTATTGGAACTAAATGGCCTTAGGATTAACCACCCAGGTGACACATGGAAGAAAATCATATCTTTTCAAAAAAAAAAAAGCAAAAAAAACTTTTTAGAGACCTTAGGGAAAGAGGATATTATACTGAAGGACTCTTCGGTCCAATTTGAGTTGACTTTTCTTATTTTTTTAATATCATAATTGAATGGGAGGGCTCACTGCAGAGGGCTGTGCTGAGCATCAGAGATAGACAAGACCAGTCTCTGCCCTCAGAGCCTTTTAAGTGACGGGGGTGAGGAATAGAACCACAAACTGTTACAACAGAATGCAGCCCATTCAAATATTGAATAAATGACTGAGTTATAAATAAACCGGTGTCAGGAAGGGCCAGGTTGGGCCGTGTTCTGCCTGAGGAAGCTGAAGGGGGCACCCCAGAGGAACACGTTTTTAATCTCGGTTCCACCACCGTGGACGGACGACCTTCTCAGCTTGGTAATCCACTTCGGCAAGGACAGGAGGCTTGAAAATGTATATTTGGAGGATCTTGAGTGGTTCAGAATCCAGGATCTCTCATCCATGAACCAAAGAAAAACAATAGAAGCTTTTTGAAGGAGGAGATGTGTGACCTAGATCTTAAAAGACGAGTCGATATTCCCTAAGCAGAACAGGGGCAGGTAACACGAGAAAGCACTATGTTAGACCACTGGGCTAGACCAAAAGATTGGGATGAGACTGAAGAGAGATGACCCAAAATTTCATTGCCTTAATAGCAAAAGTTTAATTCTCATTCAAAGTCCATTGTGGACCCTGGGTGACTCTCCAAGGAAACTGAAGGTGCAGGTTAAACCTCTATGTCAGCAAGTGGGATATAAAGTCTAATGCCAGC
>NW_011888894.1:1861323-1875398 GCF_000151845.1 Pteropus vampyrus
ACCCTTTCTCCAACCTCTTCCTATAGCCCATTCCCCACTGACAACCCAGTCCCATGCTAGGACAGATAGCAAGTACCTGGGTGAGGCCCCTTCCTGCCTTCCGATGTGTTGAGCAGCATAATAAATCTATATTATCAGAAAATTCATACCCAAAGCATTGTACCGTTGTTGTATTATTAGGACTGGCAGGTCCAGCAGCACCCTGGGTTGTAAAATATGTCATACGTAAGGCCAGCTTTTGTGAGCTGGTTTAACACTCTCACCCACTTTTTATAATATCTTGTTTCCTGTGGTTTAATATTTTGTTTCAGGTTAGATCCTGAGATCTAACCAACTAATTTGCAAACAACCTCTTGAAATGCTACCATTCTATAACCTAGAAATTGCCTCAAAAGTCAGTTTTCTTTAGTTATAAAAATACTACATTGGCTCTCTTTCATTGACAGAGCTAAGAGTTAATGCTGGAATAAGCTGTTTTTAATTATTTTTCCTCTTGTGTCTAACAATTTTCAAGGAAGAACAATGCAAGAGTACCTTATAAGAAATAAATGCAATACTACTTGTGAAAATACAGATCTGTGTGTTTGATATGAATTGTTGACTATATAGAAGAATCAAAAGACCCTCTTGGCCTAAACAGCAATGCTATAGATCCTTTGAGATGATCCTTACTGGCACAACTAATACAGCCGAGGTCCTGGGCAGTGGAGGTTTTATGTCGAGCATCCAATTATAGGCCACCCCAGTCTTTCCAATAGCTGGAGCCCACTTCCTTCCTAACCATCAGCCTGAGCCTCCTCTACATCCTTGGTTCTTAATCTGAAGCCAGTAGGGCTGGAATGAGATATGTCTAAAGGAAAAGATGCTCAAGGAGCTCTCCTTGTCAGCATGGACCACTGGCACAGCTTATTGGTACCTCCAGTGCCTCCCCCATAGTAGGTGCAGTTGTTATTGATTTGTGCGTAGTGTTAGGTCTAGTCTAGATATTGAAGGTTCATTGAATTAAACGGAAATGCTTAGCAATCTTAAAATGAGCTTCATTAAGTAAGATCTCTGTGGTACACTTTCTTGCAAATTAGATAGTTGAACATGTATTCAAGCTTCTGGTTTAAACTGCACCCAATGCAATGTCTCCCACATCACCATCAGTTGCAAGAACAGTGGCCATAGCAACATAGTCTCAGAGTTAAGACCCAAGTGCACTCCTGCCTTGCGAGGTCCTGCGAAAGCAGCCCCATCTCCCTCTTCAGCTGCAGTTCACACTTCTTTCCTCCTGACTCTCTCTATTTCAACCGTCTGGCCTCCTTTTTCTCAGTTGTGTCAGACCCTTCTCTGTCTTTAGGCTTTTGCTCTTGCTATTCCTTCTGCCTGAGATTCTCCTTCCTCAGTTTTCCCCATGACTCGTTCGTAGACTCAGCTTCCCCTTCTAGAGTAGCTTTCCTTGAATGGTGACCTCCCACAGCCAGTCTCCATCACACCTCTGTTCATTTCCTTCATAGCACTCACTGCTGTCTGTAATGATTTCATTTGATTGTTCACCTATCATGTGCCCACTTCCCCCAGCAGACCTAAGTTCCCTGAGAGGAGGGATCTTGTCTGTCTAGTTCATTCATGTATCCTGAGTGCCCAGCACAGTTCTTGGCACATGGAAAGCACTTGGTATTTTGGTGAGTGAGTGAATGAAGAAATGAACAGATACTAAGCACCATCCGACTGCTTTACATCACTCTTTATCTTTACAACATTCACTGTTGATATATGGGGAACCTGAGGCCCAGGGGATTTCAGGGACTTACCTAAGGTCAGAATCAGTAACAAAGAGCCAAGATTTGATCTCAGTCTACCTGCCTACAAAAGTCTGTGCCAGTGTCAGGTCTGAGGTTATGGTTCAGTCTTAAATTTTGCCTTGTTCTGGCCTTCATAGATTTATTAGTAGGAAGTATTTTGTTTATTCCTATGGCTCAAAACTTTTTGTTCATGACCTTTGAAATAGGTCATTACCTACATTTTTGTGCAAAAGAACTTGGTGGTAACAAGGAAGTGTTCTGTTAGAAGCTTATTTGGAGGGAGTTTTGGATGTCTGCTTTAGCATGAGGATTATGGATGGTTCTTATTTGAGATGTAATGCACATCTTAAAGTTTAGTGTTTGGATAACAAAACAATAAAAATAATTATGGCAGCAAATGGAAAAGAGGGCCAAGCTCCAGACAACAATGACAATGCTCCGGTAACACCCTTGGCCCCGTGGCAGGAGTGTCAGAGGTTCACACATGTGGGTGTGATGGCAGCTCTGCAGTGTCACTGAAATCCATGTACCAGCCAGAGTTCTTAGACTTAAAACTGACAAAGGGTGCTCAGGAAACTCTGGTTAGAAAGGAGATTCCATCACTGTTTTTACAAAGCATATAATTATATACCTGGAAAACACACATAAACCACCAGAATGCCTGTTAGAAATATTAAGACTATCTAATAGGGTGCAAGAAAATAATCAGTGGTTTTCCTATAAACCATCGATAACTAATTAAAAATATACTAGGGAAGCTCATCTTCAAAATAGTTATGAAACGGACTATAAAGCATAGGAATAACCTTTAAAAGATATGCTTAAAATCTACTTTAAAAATACCATAAAACTTTCCTTGTGAGGTAGTTTATTTGACTAAAGAGACCTGTGCTTCAATAGGAAAGCACAATGTTATAAAATTGTTAGTTCTTCCCATTATTACTTTAGAAACGTAAGACAGTTCTAGTTAGTCTGTCCATGGGATCAGAATGGGTAAGGGGAATTTGACTAAATGATTCTAAAGTTTACTCTGAAGAATAAGGCACAAGAAAATATTGATTTAAAAGGTGGAAGGATTTGTACTATCAAATATTAATAAATAATAGAAAGCTGCACTAATTAAAACATTGTGATGCTAGCACAAGAATAGATACATTCATGAATCTCCAGAAGAGAGCAAGTTGCACAAAGCATGTCGATGTGATAAAAAGTGCCATTTCACATCCCTCAGGAAAAGGGGGGATGACATCTCAAATGATTCTGGGGTCATAAGCTAAACATTGAAATAGAGATTAAGTTGAATATGAAAACCCGATGGCATTCTAAAATAAGTCCTAGCTGATTGCAGTATATTTTTAATGGAAGCATAAAATTTCTCTAAAAAAATAGGTGAATATTTATATGACTTATAAGAAAGGACAACTAACCAGAACATTAAAGGCAGAAACCATAAAGGAAAGTAGATACATTAAAATCATAATTCTCTGAACATTACCAAAAATACCACAGTAAGAAAATCCATAGGTAATATTTGCCAATATTTGAATCCTAAAAAGGATTCACATCTTTAATATATGAAGTGCCCTTACAAACCAGTAACAAAAAATTTAACGTACCAGTAAGAGAGCAAGCAAATTATTTGAATAGATAAGTCATAAAACAACTACCTGTGGCCAATAAACATAGAAAAGTTGTGCAGCCTTGCTAGTCATTAAAGAAATGCAAATTAATGGGAGATATCATTTTCATTGATCAAATTAGCAAAGATAAGTGTTGGAGTACAAAGTAGATAAGATTGGAGACTTGTATTTTGGGGTGTGAGTTGTTACAACTTTTATGAGAGCCATTTGGTAATACTTACCATAAGGCTTTGAACTTCCCTGTTACCCATTGACCCAGAAATTTCACTTCTAAGAATATATCCTAATAAACATGCTTAGATTCATGTTAAGACTTAGCTACAGTGATGTTCATTGCAGCAAGATATTGGTCAGGAAAAATCCAAGTTTTGATACAGTAAGAGGTGCTGGAGAAGCTCTAGAATTACTTTGTAATGAATGGATAGGACCTGTGTCCATATTATTGGACTACACGGGACATTTAGTGCTCAAGTCACTGGCTAAGGGTTGAATGAGGCGTACATGTAAATGGCAATGATGGTCTATTATTTCACTTTTTTTTTCCATTTTGATGAAAGTTTTTCAGTTTTGTATCTTGCAGGTTACTGTGAATTTGGGGCCAAATTTCTAATTTACACTTTTGCTATTGAACACCTGCTTAGATTTGCATAGAACTAGTGGACATAGTCATTTGCTTGAATTTCTGACTTGTGTTGGCCCTTGGATTATAAATGTATAAACAAAAAATGTAGATTTCCTCTTCCTACTGCTCTACCCAGTTTTTCATTTTAGAAGGGCCAAACTTGCAATTTTTTTCTGCAGACAACAAACAGGTGACTAAATAAACAGAAGAGAATTCTTTTTGTTTGGTGTGGTAGACTGAGAAGTCCCCCAAAGATGTCTGCATCCTAAACCCAACGACTTGAGATCGTTACCTTACACAGCAAAAAAGGACTTTGCAGACTGATTAAATTAAAGACCTTGAAATGGGGAGACAATCCTGGATTGTCTGGGTAGACCTAATGTAATTACAAGGGCAACACAAAGATTGGAGTGATGCTGCTTCAGGTCAAATTCTAGCAGACTATAATCTGGAAAAGGCGAGGATTCCCCGCTAGAGTGTGTCAAAGGAACCAGCCCTTATGACACCTTAACTTTAGCCCCATAAGACTCGTTTCAGACTTCTGACCTCCAGAACCATAAAATAAGAAAATTATGTTTGCTTTAAGTTGCTAAGTTTGTGGTAATTTGTTACAGCAGCAGTAGAAAATTAATATATTTGGAAAATGTGGAAAAATCAAACTTATTCTTGAGTGGTAGTTATACGTTAGTTGGTCCTGGGTGAGAAGTTCAGAGACCTGGACTCTGGTGACAGCCTTAGGCAGTCACCTACCTAGGTGTCATTTTCTTCATCCCTAAGGTTCCCTTCTTGCCCTAAAGTTCTGTTCCTCCCTAAGCATTTGTTTACCATCAGGAGGTACGTCATTGTTGTGACACTGATAAGTGTGGGTGAGGCTGATGAGTAGATTTGAATTTGTTTTGGAAGCTGGCTACACTACTGTTAGCATTTTCCTTTTGGGGGCATGTGCCTGGGTACATGGTGTGTTCTGCTGAGGATCCTGAATATTTCAGTGAGCGCTGTGGAGGCAAGTGAAGACACAGACAGAGGTTAGAAGCCTCTGGGACTATGACAAATGGATGACAAAGTGCACCTGAGATTGGATACACATAAGCCTCACAGTGTCTCCCAGGGTGTTCTGAGACCTTTCTAGAAGGATGGCCTAGAAGATCCCTCCTATTCAGACCCCTATTCCAAATCAATGCAAATTTTTGTACATACAGAAGGAGAAGTTTGAGGTTACAATGTCACATCAAAACCCAGCATTGGAATGACCCAGGCATCTATAGTCACTTGCCCAGAAGACCCACGGGACCTTCCCAGAATGGAGAGTGGGCTTTATTCAGTCTTCTCTCCTCATATGCTGTCAGCTCTCTGGCCCACAGAAAGGGCACAGTAAATGTTGCTGGAAAAAACTGTTCGAAACATTGACAGTGAGTTATCACCTGATACCAGTGCATTTATGTTTAACAACTTGGTATGCAGGCATTTAGGAGTTTTGTCACGTACATTCTTTCCTCTCCATAAAAGCACGAGAACCACAATCACTATCCATTACTGTTTGAGTTTGACTGTATTAAAGATAAGTGTATACACATGTAGTTTTCAAGTTGGTGTTTGTGCCTTTAAAGGATCAGAGCTACGTTTAAAAATGAGAATGAATTACTTCTCACCATCAAGAACAAACTACTGTAGAATTTAGCCTTCACACCCAAAGTAAAGCTGTTTCTATCAGCTAATGACATGAAAGACCCCTTTGTTTTTTGGACTACATTTGAAGTACAAGTGGTGACTGAGACCCATACGAGGAGGTCTTAGTTATAACTTGTCATCCCAGTGTGCAGAAAGGAACTGGGGTTTCTCAGTTAAACGTTGGAATATGGAAAACCCCTACTTTACACAGATTAGGCTCAGTAATCAAAAGAGCTATCAAGAAACAAGAAAGTAAACAAAACAACCTAGCACAGTGAAAAGGGGAAAAAATCCCAGGCTTGATCCACCAGTCCGTCTTGGGTCTCTGCCGCAGCTCTGGTGCCAACCAGCAGAGCTACCTTGAGCAAGTCACTTACCCTCTTGAGTCTGTTTCCTTGTCTGTTAAATGGGAAAAATAATACTTGCTTGTCTGGTCGTGGTGAGAAATAGGGGTGATGGCTGACACATTCAGCCACTCATCTTGTCCACACCTGACCTCAAGGGATGCACAATCCAGCTGAGAAAATGCCAGGGCAATGTTCGACTGACCATGTTCCAAGAGCTCATTAGCTCCTGCTCTAAAATCCTCTCCCCTCAGCCCTACCTTGGCCAGGTGTGGAGAAGGAAGTGCCACATGGGAGTACAAGCCCAGGCCCATGGTATGTAATTTGAGACAAGCTCTATCGCTCTTCCTCCCCTTCTCAATCCCATATTGTGTTGAGGCCTAAGGTTTTGTCTTGCCTCCTTTCCTCTCTTCCTTCTCAATACCTTTGTTTTCTCTCCTTTGCCTCACCATAAATTAGAATGTGGGTATTAACTTCACCCAGGAGTCCGGTCCTATGAAGGTAGAGCATGACTTACTTATGGTTCTATTCTACAGCAAGTTCTCTCTTCTATAGTAAGTTTCCTCGCACAGGTAAAGAGCTCGGTTAATATTTGGTAAAAAAAAAAAAATTCTTGTGGAACTGATGGCCTCATCTACAAGACGTTGGTGATGTCCGTGTCCATTGTGCAACTCATTTCCTGGGCGTCATAAACTGTTAGTCCATGCCACGTGGACTGGTGCCCTGGGAGTTCCTAGGGGGCGAGAGGAAGAAACCAGCCAAGCGTGGTCTATTCCGCATGGCAGGGAAGCTCTGTGCAAGCTTTTTCTTAGGTGGCTGGAGGTCAGCAAAGAGGGCCTTTCATTCATTCTCCAGGGCGGAGCGCTTCTGAGAAGGAACGCTGTGCCAACAGCCGTTTGCACGAGACCCTGTTATGCCGCTGTCTCCGGGGAGGGGGCCTGGCTGGCTGGGTATGGGGTGAGAGGGAGACTTTTCAGTGAACACTTGTGTTCCTTTTGAATTTTCAAAAATATAAAGAGAATGAACATTTGTTTAAAACCAAGTTTCACGTAAGCCAGTTCACAATCCAAGGAGACACGGGTGCACAGGTGGGCTTCGGTTGCACCATCCTGGGTGGAGCAGCTCTCTTTGCACACTTGTGGTGGGGTGACTTCCAGATCAAGTGACTTCTGGATCATGCCAAGCTGGAAAGTTTGTTCTGGAGGGTTGTTGTTCCCCTGCACACCACAGAACCGAAAGCCACTGGTCCTGGCCAACCTCCTGACACCTCACTGTGGTCTGCTTCAATGTGGGTTTGTCCTGGGGGTCTCCATTCCAACCCCATTCTTTTTTTTTTTTTTTTTTTTTATGCCTACAGCACCTGGTCTTCCTAGGTGGTCTCCCATCCAAGTACTAACCAGACCCAACCCTGCTTAGCTTCCGAGATCAGACACCGGTCTTGTTCAGGGTGGCATGGCCGTAGACCATGGACCGTGGCTCCACTGGGGCACGAACCCAGGACCTTCTACATGTAAAGCAGATGTGCTAACCACTACACTATGGAACCACACCCCCAACCCCATTCTTGACACTGCATGCCCAAGGGATGAGTGTGAGAGAAGCACCATCCACCAGTTCAGGTCCTTACCCTCAGCCCACTCTCAGACAACTTGCTGGATCTCTGGTGAGACCACGGGATCTAACAGTGCCTTCTTTAGGAGTTAAATTAAAAGTGGGTGGGTGGGCATGTGAACTCCATGCTGCCCCTGGGCTTGGAATACTGAATACTGACCATTTTTTCCATTGTCAATTCCCACTGAATATGATCATATCATACGTGAAACCTGATATGATTGGGGAAACTTGAGCCAGGAGTCACTTTTATGAATGGCTCCAATTAAAAGAAAAGTCACTGACTGCCACCCAGACATGTCTACACATTGTGTTGGCATGCTCCAGGAGATAAACACATGAAGCTCGGGAAGCCCCAAAGACTTGGCTTTGGGGCTGACGTGCTGCATAGGTGGCTGGAACGTTAAGGCAGATGTCTTTTCATAGTTCATCTATGAGTTTAAAGCAAAGGAAGGCAGGAAATCAGAGAGAGACCCATTCATACCCCCTTGATTATTTACTCAACATGATGCTGAAAGACATTTGTGTTTTTTGGAAGTTCTGTCCCCTGGCAGTGAAATAAAACCTCCTTTCTAAGCTAGAAAGATTGATGTCCAACTACATTAAAGGACTATGTGAGTAAAAAGAAACTCTGTATTCACAAATGAACACAAGAACTTCCACTGTTCTTATGTAACCGTAGTGCAAAGTGCATTATCAAACCCGAAATTTGCAATGCAAAAATAAAATTGTTCTAATAAGACTGAAGCACTATTTGAAAATTGCTATATGAGGAGGGGTTTTTTTTTCAGTCACAAGATGGGAAGAAGATGGGAGGAAGGAAGTAATTTTTTAACTTCACTGAAGAGTATGATTCAACCTTTTTATTTCTCTTTTTATGTACATCATTTACTGATGCTATATGGTAAACATCAAATCGGTGGTTATATGTTCAGTTTCTTCTCAATTTTGCTTAGTTGTTTGCAAAACTTTCTATGATTCTGTTTATAATCCAGGAAAGAATTTCTTAAGTTTTTAATTTTAATCTATGTGTACACTAGACCACTGGTTCTCAAACTTTGCTACATATCAGAATGACCTGAGGAGTCTTAAAAGTCTCATTGTCCCAGCTGCATCCCAGAACAATTAAATCATAATCCTTGGGAGTAGACCCAGGCATGGGTGCTTTTCCAGGGCAATGCCGATATGCAGCCAAGATTGAGAAGCACTGTACCAGAGGAGCACTTCTCAAACTGCGATGTGCACACAACGCCGGGGTGGGGGTAGGGGCTGGTTAAAATGCAGATTCCGATTCAGCAGCTCTGGGGTAGGATCTGACATTCTGCCTTTCTAATGAGCTCCAGTAGTGCCAACACCACTGGTCTGTGGACCACACTTTGAGCAGCAAGATCCTAGACCATGAAAGGAAACTTACAGCAAGACACTAGATCAGAGACACAGTGATTATAAAATGCTACACAGGTTCTCACTTGTCCTTTGACTGCTGTCCCCCACTTTGTAAACAAACAGCAAAGCTGTTGGAGTTCTTTATCTTCCTTTTCCTGTAAGTTTTTTCTGATTTTTATTATTTGCAAACCCCACGGGAAAAGGCCTCTTTCTCAGACATTGCCAGACAGTTTTCTTGTCCTTGAAAACATCAGTCACCCCCAAGGTGGAGATTGGGGTCCTTCCCCCTAGAGTGGGTGGCCGTGTGCCGCAGTCTGCAGGGTGGCAACCTATGTTCTCTGCTCTGGCTGCTCGCCTGGTTGTGGGAACATTCTCTAGGCAACCCAGGGAACCCTGGTCTCGTGCTTCAGCTGATGGGGAAGAGAGATTTTAGTAAACACTGCGTGGGAAGAGGAATGAAATGGGCAGAGAATGAGGTTAAGGAATGGGTGTGTGAAACGCCAGGTTGAGCGAGGCCAGGGTGCCTGGGAGCAGCATTCCAACACCCACCCCTCTAACAGCTGGTGGGAGAAGGCAGGCTGTGCAGACCATCAGGATGCATATGCCCACGAGGGTGGACAGGGCCCCAGCTACCCTGGCGTAGCTCTGATGCATGGCCTGTCTGAGCTTCACTCTGGGACCTGGGTGTGGAACGAAGGGGCAGCTCCTGCCCATGCCTTCCATTCTGGGCCAGGAAAGATCATCTTGCTCTATGCTCCCCATGCCCTCTCAGTTCCTAGAAAGGACTGATTCAAGGCCAAAGCCCCTAAGTTATTTTATCTGGATTCTTTGACTATTTGGACCAAGAAAATCTTAGGACTGGGCTGTTCTTTCTGCTCTAGGCCTTCTCTGTGTAGAATGGGTGGATTCTGTAAAACTGCTGCCCAAGAATGAGCTAAAAGAAACATATATAAAAACTGGCTCAAACTTCATTTCCCTGAATTGCTGCTCTCTAATCAAGAGTCTATCATGGTTCCCACCGTCCAGTCACATCATACCGAATCTGCTTCCACCCTCCCCACCCTCCCTACTGCCCATGCCTCAGTACCTTTACACATACATTTCACATTAGGGCACTGATTCTCCATGTTTGCTGTGCCTTTCAAAATCCCTCATTCAAGCTCACCTTCTCTAACAAGTTTTCGCAGATTAAACTAACTGCATTTAAACAGTCACCCCTTAATTCTTTATTCCTTCAGCTCCTAAGCATACCTTTAATAATAGACATTACATGTGAATTCCTATGGGATCCATCCTCCTCTAAGCGCTCTCCTATCTACCACCTCACTTTTGATAGAATGAGAATTTTAATATGAAAGGGGGGAATACATCTTACCGAGAGCCAGGGAAGAGAATGACTTGGCCAAAGTCATCAAGAGTAGGTGTCCCAGCTACCACTAGGACCCAGGTGCCAACTCAGAGTGTTTTGTGTTACCATTCTTCCAGCCCTTGCAGCCTCCAGTGCACACTATTACAGCAGGCCAGTGTGGCTGGAGGCCTTTGCAGATCCTATCAGGGATGGTTAACACTAAGCCAAAGGCATTACAAGAAATAATAAGTCCGGCAATGGTTGTCACGCACAGGAGTTCCATGGAATTTTACTACAGGTCACACAAAGGAGATTTGAATAAATAGGAAAACATAACATGTTTGCGACTAGGAAAATTTCATATTTAAATACGCCAGTTATCTCTAGGTTAATTTTTAATGTCAGTCTCAAAAAAATTGGAAATTGGGATGAGAACTTGTAAATACTTCTAAAGTTCGCCTGGAAAAAAAAATGTTATTAGAATGAGGAGCGGGGACAAGGGAGAATGACAAATTTTTACTGTTAGATATTAAGCCATATTGCAAGGTTACAATAAATAAAATGGCTTACGCTCATATAGAAATAGACAGAATCTCAATGGAACTAAATAGGCCACAAAATAAGTACCTAGTGTATGATAGAGATACGATTTTAAATCAATAGGGAAATGATGAACATTGGGAAAATTGGTTGGACGTTTAGAAACAATAAAGTACACACTATACACTAAAATCAATTATCAATGGTTTAGAATTAAATGTAAACAATAAAATAGTGGAAAGGAACATAGGTACATATTTATATAATCTTAAGAAAGGGAAGGCCTCTAACCTCTGCTGAGGTGTGACTTGTATAAACACAATGAAGACACAAACCGCAGATTATCGATTATATACATATATAGTTATTATTTAGCTATTATTTTAAAGAGCTCTTACAAGTAAATTGGAAAGAACATATTAGTAGAAAAATGGGCAAATGATATAAACAGCTAATTAACCAAAGTTGAAATACAAATGTTCATAATCATGTCAAAAAAATATTTAACATCATAAGTAGTCAAGAAAATGCTAATTAATGTAAGAGATTCCCATATACCTCCATGAAATAGGCAGAGGGAAAGGAAAGAATACCCAGGGTTGGAAGGTCGTGAAGAAACACTCATCGCCTTCATACCGGAGTGTAAATTGTTACGAATATCCTAGAATGAAGCTTGACAATATGTCTCAGAAGTCTTAGAAATGATTGTTTTTCACACTAATTCTGCTCCCAGGAAAATAATCATAAATGTGCATGAACAGAGACCTACAAAAAGATATTCAGTTCTATATCATTTACAAGAATGAGATGTTGGGAAGCTGTCACAATGTCCAACAAGAAGAAATTGGTGAAAGAAAATGTATCAGTAGCAAACTTAAGCCATTGAAGATTACTTTGTACTATAATACTTACTGAGTGGGGGAAATATTCATGATAGTATCATTTTATTCCTGTTGGGGACAGAGTGGGGGCACAGAATAACGTCTGTACTCCGAAGTGTTAACAGTGGTTATCAATGAGTGATGGGCTTACAGGTGACTTAGGTTTTTTCTCTTTGTGTTTTTCTGTTCTGTCAAGTTTTCTGCCTTGAACATGTGTTGCTTTTGCCATTGGAAAAGTTATTAAAATGAAAAGAAAAAGAAAAAGAAAGGCAAGGGGTGCAGTTTTAAGAACCTGGATGGGATTTGGTCAGATGTTTTTGAGAGACAGAGTAGGCACTTGTGGTTGGGGCCACCAGGAGGAATACACCCTGGAGGTACCCAAACAGAGGATCAAAGGAGGTGAAGTGTCCTGCCCTTGCTTCCTGGGCCCCCCTTCTCGTAAGTGCCTCAATGGAATAGATCTGAATGTTTGTTGTTTCACCATCTAGGCCTACAAAAGGCATTTTTGTTATGTTGCCTGAAGGCAAAATATAGACCTCCATTTGCAGGAAATATCTCAAAAATAAGTATGTCCAGAAAAGATCTGCTCCAGTGGGCAGTAGAAAGCAATGACTTCCTGACTTGGCAGGCTAGGAAAAATATACTCGCAACACGTTATTTAGGAGACTTTGCCTTTCAATTAGCATCGCCTTGACGCCTGGGAGAGTAGAAGATCCTAACAGTCCTCAATACCAGGAGGAGGCAATACGGCCGTGAATTGTGACTTCCTGTTGAAGGATATAGTGTTGACCCTGATGTAGTAGGTATCTGGTTTTTCTTGGTCATCCTTCTGAGATTTGACGGAGAATGGCCAAGAAAGACAGCCACCCAGATGAGGTCGTTGCTTCTGTAAACATTATATATAACTATAACCATGGCCTATAAAGATCCAAGCAAGAGATGAACTGTAACATATAAAGACAGGGAAGTAAGTACATGTTTGGCGAAAGAGCAACCCAGCTGATCAGTATGTCCTTAAACAGAAATTTGGGGCAGAGAAAGATAAAGATTCAAATTAAACTGTAAAGCCAGGTGCTGTGGAGAGAGTGGCAAGTGCAGTTTGAAAACTAAGCAGCATTCAGCCCCTTTGAATTGATTCTCAATTCTCAGTTGCAATATTGAATTTATTTTTAAATTTCACAAACCATTAAAGGAGGCCATGAAGTTATGTTTATCAATTTAGGAATGGAGAGCTTGAGCTAAGAAAGAACAGTAATGATGCAGAACACAGCATTACTATAAACAACACTTAAGACCTTGGGTAACTATAGACTTTAATTAAGCTCACTTGAGGGGCAGTGGATAGATTAAACTTGAAATTTGAATTCAGTTTATGCCTTGTGAGTTTCTTAGGGAAATGTTTTTGAAAAAGTGAAATAAATAGATGAGTCCAGTGAGTTGAATGGGTGATTCCAAGATGCTGTGGACTTTGGAGACTTGATAGGAAGGAGGATCTTTGGGATAAGTCATTGGAAGGATAGTTCTTGTTCCGGAGTATATCAACTAGAGTTCTGTGATTGCAGCACTCAATTCTGGCTAACTTAAAACCAACCTTGTCGGAAGGCAGTTGGAAGTCCACAAAATCAGCAAGAAAGCTAGAGAATAGGACTTGGAAATGAACAGTAACTAAGGTGGCTCCAGGGAGCCAGGAAATGAGAATTACAGAATCCGTCCCAGAACATGCCACCATTGTCATGCATGAGCTCCGCTAGTATTATCTCTTTGTCTTCTCCAGATTCAAATTCTAGGGAGAGAGGATTAAGGGAAGATAGGGCATCTGACTGTAGCTGTAAACCAGCATAAACCTATGATAGAAAAGGTAATTCCCTCCCTCCAAAAAAATGTGGGTGCTGCTAAAAAAGGAAGAGAAATGTTTGTCAGGCAGCCTCAAATTGCTGAGCACAAGTTAAAAAGAGACGTGGATGTTTGATTCAAGATGAAAAAGAGGGAATATCAACAGTAGTATTATCATAGATCAATTCTATGGATAGATGGTTTATCCAAGTAATTAATACTGCCTGGGTCCTGATTACTGAGTAGTCATAA
This sequence comes from Pteropus vampyrus, assembly GCF_000151845.1. NCBI lineage: Eukaryota > Metazoa > Chordata > Mammalia > Chiroptera > Pteropodidae > Pteropus > Pteropus vampyrus. The sequence continues at coordinate 1,875,236 of NW_011888894.1, forward strand.
GGATAGAATGTGGTTTGACAGCAAATGTCAGATTGGTACATTTTCTGGGAATCTTAGCATGCCACAAATTGAACAACTAAAAAATTCTTTACATACATGTTGGCTGTCCTATTTCTCAGAAGGTAGAGAAGATGACAGAGACACCTGCATCTTTTTTTTTTTT
>NW_011888894.1:1875448-1911640 GCF_000151845.1 Pteropus vampyrus
GAGAAATGTTTGTCAGGCAGCCTCAAATTGCTGAGCACAAGTTAAAAAGAGACGTGGATGTTTGATTCAAGATGAAAAAGAGGGAATATCAACAGTAGTATTATCATAGATCAATTCTATGGATAGATGGTTTATCCAAGTAATTAATACTGCCTGGGTCCTGATTACTGAGTAGTCATAAGGATAGAATGTGGTTTGACAGCAAATGTCAGATTGGTACATTTTCTGGGAATCTTAGCATGCCACAAATTGAACAACTAAAAAATTCTTTACATACATGTTGGCTGTCCTATTTCTCAGAAGGTAGAGAAGATGACAGAGACACCTGCATCTTTTTTTTTTTTTCAGTTTGCATCTTTGAATGCAGTCTCGCTCAGAAAGGATAACAGGTTGTTATCTGTATGTGTCATTTTAAAGTTTGTAACGGTGAAAGAAGGAAACACTAGGCATAGTTCAACTTCAGAAAAGCAGAATGTACAAAAATTCAGAGAAAAACCGGATGTGATCCCACGTGTAGGATTCTAAAAAGGACTCTGACCTGGGGAGGTTGGAAGGCTCGTAAGGGTTCCAAGTTTATAGTCGGAGGGTACGTGAGAAAGACAAGGAACAAAATTTAAAGAAGACACAAGTGTGTCTTGAGAGGGAGTTCTCTTGTATTCAATTTGATAAGCTGTGCAGAGAAGAACAGAAGGAAAACATGTCCCAAGAAGTATGACAACAGTACCAAATGGCACTTTGTTGAGTATACAAGCATGTTGGTGCCTCCTGGGTGGCAGGTGTTACTCTGGGGGCTGGCAGGTGTTTAGAGAATGTCAAGAAAACTGAAGGACAGAAGCAACTAAGGATTGCCCGCATGGCTATTGGCCACACACACACACACACACACACACGGCTTTTTAAAACTATATTCGGAAACAGACAAGTAAAAAAGGAAGGAATAAGTCCATTCCTTGGAGCAGATGGTGAACATTAGTGAAGAACCAAGAAAAGATTACTACTATAATTTTGCTTTTATATTTTCCATCAAGAAGGATCTTCAAACTAGAGGAAGTAAAACATAGTAAATGAGGAATAGTAAATGATGATCCTAGTAAAAGACCACCTAATGCCATAAATGAATTTATTTTCAAGCGTGCAGATGAATTACAACTCAGTAGACAAAAGAAACTTGCAGCAAAACTCTTTCCATCTTTGTTGGTAATTCTTAAGAAATAGTAGCAAATGTAAAAAAATGGAAAAAGACAAATATGTTTCTGACTTTAAGTAAAAACACCTGAAGATTCTTTAGAGTAGAGATAAAACTTAATGATACTCCCAGGAAAACTCTAGACCAAATTATTACAGCAGATAGAGAGTGAATACTTGGGACCCCAAATAAATCCATCAAAATGAGTCACAGCAGACTAACTTTATTTCTTTTTAGCATTATAGGAAATGATGCCAGGGCATGCTATCAAGATAATACAATTTGATTGCAGCAAGGCACATGACAAAATCAAAGTATTCAGTAAAACAAAATGGAGAAATGTGAGTTAAAAGTGGTACTGGTCAGTGAGATGAAACAATAACAGTGACCTAAAATAAATGGATCCCCAGGCATACCCTACATGGGTCCACCTATAAGCTTTTGGGATGGGCAGGAAGTTTTTAACCAGAGCATCCCCAGAAAATGTTCACTAATGTATTCATATCGACCTGGGAAGGGATCTGTAGAGTGTCCCAGCAAGATTTGTCCTCCTTTCCTTTGAGGATTTTACAAGCAAATTGAAAATAGGCATATAAAGCAAATTTATCAAATCGAGAGGTGACACAAAGCCCAGAATAATAGCTGAAGTGTCGGATGGTAGAATAAAGACTCAAAAGGTAGGGAGAAAGTATTGAGCTAGAATGGTGGGTCGAAACCAACCAACCAGATTAAATTGAATAATGGTACATTAACAGTATTTAGGTTAAGAATAATGGTTTAATTAGGAAGAATACGAGACCAAAGTTCCTAGTTTATATGTAGAATAGCTAGAGGCCTTAGTTGACCACAAGTTTAAAACAACCCAACAGCATTCCAGGACTGCTAGCAAAATTGATGGAGAACTAAGTTACATTAGTGTAGAAATCAGATCATGGAAGATGGCATTCCTACTATACTCTGTTCCCATAGCCCAGAGCTTCAGAGTGTGGGCTCTGGGGTCACACTGCTCATTTTTGGATTTCCTTCTGCCTCTTTCTAGTGCTATGCCTTTGGGCAAGGCCCTAAACCTCTCTAAACCCATATTCCTCATCTGTCAAATGGGGACATTAATAGAACTATTCATGGGGCTTTTACAAGAATTTAGATGGTGCATGTAAAATCTTAGCACAGAGGCCAACGCCCAAAGTATTTGGTAAATGTTTTTGTTATTGGTGTTGTCATTGTTACTCTCTAGTGGACTATTTTAAGAGGGTCACTAAAAATATCTAAGATAAAAAGTTTGCAGACTTTTTCACTTAAAGAGCATTTATAGGAACTTGGAGTGTATATTTGTTATTTACTGTGATGTAACAAATTACTCCAAAATTTAGCAGCTTAAATTAAGCATTTATCTCACATAGGTTCTGAGTCAGGAATTATTCCAGAAGGAGTTTGGCTGGGAGGTTCTGGTTCAGGGTCTGTCGTAGAGATTGCTGTCAAGATGTCACCTGGGGCTGCAGTGTCCTCTGAAGGCTTGACTGGGGGCCAGATAATGGCTCACTCACATAAGTTTGGGCTAAAGGCCTCAGCTTCTTGTCACATGGACCTCTCCATTGAGTGTCCCGATGACCTGATGGCTAGCTTCCCCCAGTCAGTAATCTGAGAGAAAGGGAGCAAGCAAGGCAGAAGTTACAGTGCCTTTTGAGACCTAGCCTCTGAAGTCACATACCATCCATATTCTATTAGTCACACAGACCAACACTGAGACTATGTGGGAGGAGACTTTACAAGGCCACAGATACTAGGGGATCTCTGGGCTCCATCTTGCACACTGGCTGTTAAAGGGAGGTTATCTCCACAGAGACCCAGATTTGATGGCTGAATACAGATATATGAAAGGGCTGTTGTATAGAAGAAGGACACTTATTCTGTGTGGCTTCCAAAGACATAATTCAAACTAACAGGCAGGAATTTCTTTAGGGCTTCATTTATATTATTTTACTTTTGATGGAAAAGCAATGGTCATTAAAATATAAGGTCTTTGTTCCTGAACCAATATGGCTTAGAGAAACTATTAAGAGATAGAATGACCTTCATGTTTTGGGAATCCTCTAATATTCTCCTTTTAAGAACAAAGTTCTGATGTGGTTGCTTTACACTTAGCCTGTGGGGTTTAAACCAGGAATTCCTAACTTTTTACAAGGCAAAGCCTTTAGATCATGGAAGGGGCAGGAATGTGGGCACTGAGTTTTCTGTTTGAGAATCCCAGCAAACTGTGGAGAGAGGGGTGAGGATGCAGCCCTGGGGAGTATTGCCAGGTAAGACTCAGACATCCGCCAGGGAAACCAGGCTGCTCTTCGAGCATGCAAAAAAAACTGCTGACGCTTGTTGGGGATCCCCACGAGGAGAAGTGAGAATGCACTCATGTTTAAAATAGCATCCAGGAGATGTTTTAAACGGTTGGTGGGAGTGGTGAGGTATTGTTATATTGGTCACCCTGTGTACACATAATATAGAAAATGTCTATAGGAAAATGGGATTTTTCTGGGAACATGAAGGGAGACTTGAGCATGCCAATTTCAATTCTTTCTGCCATCTGCCCTTGGACATTCATTGAAATCAGTGATCAGTGGAATATGAAACTATTTCTAATCTTACATCAGTACTAGGAGCTCTGAAGAATTTCTGCCACTGAGTGTACAGATGGAATCCATCCTGCCCCAGTGCAGCAATCACCCCTCCGGAAACTGAGGGGATTGTCATAAGCAGGAACACGTTGACAGCCCAACTTTGGAAGACCAGGGTATGGGGGTGAGGGCAGACCACGCATGTGGCACTGGGACAGGGGAGGCCTACCTGGGTTCCACCGACATCCCAGGAAAAGACGGCAGGCAGGGCCACACTGAGTGATGAACTCAGTGAGCTCTTATTCTTGACGTGGCGTGGGTGTCTGGCAAACAAGGGAAGGGGAAAAAAATTCTTCTAACCCAAAGATGAAACCCTGTGCTGTACTTGCTCTGTCTTCTGCTTCTACCAAACAGATGTCTCAGCTACTGAAAGCCAGTATGTTTAAACTTTTTCTTTTCTATCTTTATCAAAACGTTGAACAGGGCCACACAGTCTCTGATGGAACCTACCTTAACTCCCCATCAATCATACTTGACAAAGCAGATCATTATCCTAGACCTCCCACCACAGACTTCTGCCTTGTAGTTGATAAGAAACCTAAAGGTAGCCTCACTATATTCCTTTGCGAGTAGCCCGTTTTTATTTTCACCTGAATGCTTGTAAGATTTTTTTCTTTGTAATGAAAACTTGTCAAGTTACATTGCAAGTTAATACTTTCAATCTTAAGAACAAATCTTTTCAGCTTCAGAAAGTTCTCTTTATTTTATTGATAAGAGAAATATTTAATAGATGTCAACCTTAGTTTGCTTTCTTTTCTTCTTTTGGAAATATTGTTATCTGTATTTGGATCATTTAGTTTTGTTTTTCAGATTTCTTTCTTCTCATTATTTTTGTCTTTGTGTCCTTCTGAGTTCTGGGAGAAATTTCCCAGGTCTTTTTTTTTTTTCATTTCACTGATTTGATTTACTGTAATATCCAATCTGTTGCTCATTGGTCCATCGTGAATTTAAAATTGGTTGCCATATTTTTTTATCTCCTTGCAGCTGCTTCTTACAGTTCCCTGCTGTCATTTCACAGATACAGTGTCAGCTTCAGTCTGGAAGACACAAATTAGAGATTATCCAATATCTTCTCCCATTTCTTAGGCATAGAGACAGTCATTGAAATTCCTCAAGAATGTCCTTGTAAGACTTTTCATATGGCCAGTAATTTCTTGCACCATCATGGTTACAACAAAGACAAGACAGTAACATGATTTAACTTACGCAGATTTAAACCTAGATTCCTAAAAGGCCAGACTTATATGATATAGTAGTTCTATGTGTGAATAAAACAATAAAAAATAAAAATTGTTTAAACTTCAGTTATGTTTAGAATGTCGTGTGGTTTTAATTTTAAGTAATGTTTGTTTTCGAACTCTAAAATGTTCATTTTATAAAATTTGTAAAATTATGAAAGAGGAAATGACTGCCTACAACCCTATTACACTCAATATCTCAGTGTATTTCCTCTGGAAGAGAATCTTGATTGAAGGGCTTTTATCTAAGGGCAACCAAAAATCATCGCTATGAAACTTAGATGAAAAAAAAAAAAAGAGTCCCATTTTTGTCATGGGACAAAGTTCTGGCCACAAAATTCACATCGATGATTTTAAGGCTGTTGAATTTTGCCATAAATTTACCTCGGAATGCCTCAGTTTTCTCACTTAAGATGAAGAGTATCCTTCATCCACCCAGACTGCACCTGCAGACCATAAATGAAAAAGTCCTGAGGGCATAGAATGTTTCAGAAAAACGATCATCTCAGTAGTGCTTACATGTACTTAGTGTAGACGGTTTGAAGGGATTAGGGTTCAAAGACTCAACAAGAGGAAGCTTTTCTTCCTAAGGGTAAATTGAGGGTTTCATGCCAACCACTTTGCCTAACAATTTTGACATTAATAAAGAGGAGAAAAGAGACACACACAGTCTGCAAAGCTGAGTAGCCCTGGGCTCAAACGGGTCTGTTCCTCCTAACAAAGCCAAAACAGAATTCCCCATCCTGCAGAACTTGGCTATAGTTCCCAGAGCCGTTCACATTCTGGTTCGGAACTGGCTGATGAGAGCCATAGATATCCTTGTTTACTTTGCAAATGGAAATTTGAAGTGAATTATTTTCAAAATGCTGGTTGACACCCAAGAGGATGTAATTAGAATAAGGGGCCTTCTGGTTTGAAGATATGAAAGAAAGAAATGATCTGTCTCTTTGAAATCAAATCATTAAATAATAAAAGAGAGGAGATTTGACTTTCAGTCTTCAAAGCAAAATCCTGACCTGCAATTTTCTTAATTGGTTTTTTGCTTAAAATTACTAAGAGCAAGGCAGAGAAAGAAGGGTCAACCTAGGGCCTGGAGGATGGGTTTGTGAGGGGAGGAGGAACACAGGGGAGAGGAGGTAATCATCTGGGTCTGCTGCATTGCCCTGCTATGTCCATTTCATTTTAACCCCGTGGTAGAACTAGAATGCAGTGTGGGGGCTACTTGGGGCATCTCACACATGCTTCTCCCTCCTTCTTGCCCTTTGAGGGAGGAGGTCGTGTTCCTGGTGGGAGCTGGGTGCAGCTAAGAGGCCAAGTTGAAATATGTACGCTGTGCATCTTTGGATAAACACACCCAGGCTCTGGTTTTAGCACAAACTTCACATTATTTCACTGAGATTTTATTTTAGATTCCTAAAGTCTCTTTGCTAATTAGACATTATTGCCTTGGGAATTTTAGCTCTTTTAATTCTAGGAGTCCTGAGAATTTCACGGTAATTTTTAATTTGTTTACTCTTCAAATGAAAGAGTTGTCTTAACTATGGCAGGTGTCCATAAGGATTTCTTAACCCTCAACTCATTCATTTACATTCATATTCACACACACACACACACACTCTGAAGTGACAATGTAGTGTATTAGAAAGAGTCAGAGCTTTAGAGACAGCCAACAATGAGTTCTGGTTTCAGCTCTGCCATTTACTAACTTAGCAACATTGACCAGCCTAAACCTCCCTCAGCTTCAAGTTCCTGATCTATAAGACTGGGATTTTTATGAGGATTAAGTGGAATTCTCTGTGCAAAATTCTGGGCATAGTGCTTGCAGTTAGCAGACGATTCTACTATTAATAATAATAGTGTTATGATCATCATCAACATCATCATAGCCCAACCTCAGAAAATCCACACTGAGCCCATGACCTTAGGTGGAATATGAACCTAGTAAAGTATTTCTATGTTCATGTTATCTGATATCTTTTTCTAGCCCAACAGGGAGAAGAATATCAAAAGTGAAGCAAATTCTGCCTTTGCTTTCCAAATAAGCACAAGCAAGATAATCCCCATTGGGGTCATATACAACCGGCGATTTTTTTCTTTGATTATGTAACTTTTCCCATCACACACACACACTGTCATTAATAACCAATGCCTTTGTAGGAAAGTAGAAAATATTTTGTCTGCTTCTTTACCAATATCTTCTTTCAACTTGATTCTCTAACTTCTGATGCTCCTTGTATTTATCCAAAGAGAAATGACCAGAGGAAATGAAGTTAACTCAAATGTTCCCTGAGGTTCCCCCAGCATCTCATTTTAATGTTGCAAAAGCAATTCAGGAGTCCGTTTTAGCTCTGCTGTGAGCCAGAGGCTCCCAGTCTCTTGGGCATGAGTGCCATGTAGCCCAGAGGTTGGGACTCTGCTGGGGTGTACTTTGTGTGGTGGCCGAGTACCATCCTGTGAACCAGCTCTTACCCTGTTTCCAGCTACTCCTCAATTAACCATCATCTGTAGACATATAGAAATCTCTTTGTCATCTATGTTTTGCAGCCAGTGCTCCCTTATGGGAATAATAAGTTCCATACATATAGTTCCCTACTGCTCCCCCAAATAAAGTAATACTTCCTCGTTTCTCCTAAAAGTGCCCCTTTGATTATCAGAAGCTGCCTAATTAGTGTTCCCCTTCCTCACTGCCACGTGATTTGTAGACTTTGATTATGTGCTTTCCCATCATTTGTCTTTCTGGACTTGAACAGTGTCTTAATTTTCTACAGCTCTTTATTCTCTTAAAATCAAATAACTGAGAAAAAAAAAATCCCACTTTTAGTACTTTCTAGCTATGTATTTGTTGGCAAGGTTATTTAAGCTTTGGTTTTGTTTCCTCGCCCTAAAAAATAGAGACTAGTAATGCTTACCCTACAGGGTGGTTAGAATTTTAGTGAGATAATGCCCTTAAGTGGAGGTGGAGGGGTCGGTAGAGTCTAAAGCCAGTTTAAGATCAGGGAAAGGTAAAGGACAAATAGGGCCAAAATTAGCCAGTGTTGGAAAAGATTGCTGAAGAGTTAGTAACTCCAGGTACAGGTACTAAGTTATAGGAAAAATAGATATCTTTGAAGTATAGCAGTTACTCTCAGGAAATTGAAAATTTGGGGGTAGAAGATGGTAGTAACTAAAATGGTACTACCTTCCTCACCCCAGCCCCATCAGGTAGGATGGAAGGAGGAATTAGAGTACTACTTAAAGCTACTCTTCTCTTTCATCGTTTAACTAAAATAAACATCCCTTCTCTCTTAAATGATGGTACTGTGAAGCCAAACTTTTCAAATTGCTTTTATTCACTGTTCTTGGTTTTAATATTGAATGAGTTGAGTGATCATATTTATCTTATCCTACTACTATACACATCCCCAAAACAGTAAGACTGAGTTCCTGTCATCAGTCAGTACCCCTTGAGAATAGGATGAATTTCCTAGTCCTGCTATGAATAACTGGGATGACTTTTCTGTACTCTGTCAACTTCCATTGCTCATTGAAAACTGCCTCCTTGTCTCTGCCCACTCACACGGCCTCGGGAATGCTCTTATCGATTAGCTAAGTTGACGGACCTTCCTCTGTGGTAAAGGTCAGTAGTATTGCCACACTCGATGCTGACAATGCTCTTCCCCTTCAGGATCACTTTTAAAACTTCTCAGAGTTCTTATTTTCACTCCCCAGATGCCTGGGCACCAGGGCCTCTGCTCACCAATCTCTGTCTGGGGAGGTACCTGTCTTCTATACCATCGATTTCTCTAAGTCCTGGCTTAACACTTCCACTACCCTGGGTGTAAGCCTCTGTATCAGCCTTTCCTTCACACGCTGGCTGATTGTGGAAATTCATGTATTGTCACATGTGAGCTTGGAGTTCCATCCTTGTAAAATGGGCCACTGATGGCCTGCAGCCAGCTTTCCCCATCCCGAACTGAGCCCAGAATCATGTGTGACTCTATCCTGGCCCTGTGGTAGAATGGAGGCCTTGCCATCTGGGACCATCAGAGTGCAGATACCAGATATATACACTCCCTAGTGTCGCCAGGGGCTGCTTGCCGACTCCCATCTTTATTAGACTAATCCTCTGCCTTTTCTCCTAGACATTCCAGAAGCATTAGCTGGCTTCGCCATTGTAGTGTCTAAAGAGAAAATATTGAGTCCCAGGTCAAAAACCTTGGCTGAAAGTTTCTACTAAAAATCCAGGCATCATTATTAGATTGTTAGCTATAATATTTGAGGAAGTAATGAAATGGCTATAAATGATGTAAGCTCCATAACAGGCGGTCGTGTTCGCAACTTCTGACATTTGGAGGAGAGAGTGAGGAGCTGCGGCCTCAGCTGGCTCCCATCCATCAGCCCAGCAGAAAGTACAATTAGGGCCGCTTTTAAAAGGGGGTGACTATACTTGGCGGTGTGGATGCTGCTCCCCAGAGAGCAAGGCTGTCAGAAGTAGCTGTCTAGATGACCACCTCCCTGGCCCTTCTGAACTGGAGAGGCCCCTCTGTGAATTGAATCCATGACTTCCGTGCCCCTCGATCGCCATTCCAGACCCTCTTCCCCATGAGCGAAGCTGGGCTCCAGGCCCTATTAGTGGGTCTGTGGTCTCTGGGCAAAGCGTTCACAGCTTCCCTGGAGAACAGTGGTGTGTCTGCAAGACGTGCATTTGATTAACATGTTGGAGAGGACTCTCGTAAAATGTTGGAGAGGACTCTCGTCATAGCCACAGGAACTGAGCAGCTCTGCAACTGCAGCAGCCGATGGGCTCCATATGAGGCCTGTTCTGAAAATCGGAACATGTGATTTTCCAATCAGCCCCGTGTGCTAATCAGACTCAGTGCCTGGAGGAGATGAGTGCAGGGTCTAGAGCCCTGGCGAGTGGGGCCGGCCTTCTTCCCTCTGCCTGGACTTTTCGGGGGCCTCCTTGGAGTTTCCCAGTTGATTTTCACTGCCTTCCTTTTCTAAGTGAGGGGAGTTTTTTCCCCCATTTTAAGTGTCTAGGTTTTTCCTTCCTTCACTTGATATTTCCTTAAGTTTTCAGAAAGAAGAAAGAAAAATTAAGAGGGGGAAGGGAAAGAGTGGAAGAAGATAAAGAATAGGGAGAGTCGGGAGGGGAGAAGAGACAGAGGCTGAAAGACTCATTCTCTGAGAAGATGCTGGGAATTTCGGGGTTTCCTTGTAAAGGTCATTTTTAACTAAGTTAATGAGCAAATCCTCCACCTGTCGTGACCACCTACTCTGCCTGGATTTGTGAGGTGCTATCAGAATAGCACCTGGCACACAGTGCACAGTCAGAAAGTGGTGACCCCACTTCTCCCCTCCTCAGCCTTCCCCAGAGTCCCTTTGGTGAAGCTCCTGGGAACATCAGTAGGAATGGTCTTGTCTGTCTGGCCTGACCATGCTACAGTGCGAGTTTTCTTTGCTGATTCTAGTGGTATCTGAGACAAACACCTTTAAGAGCCTATCTAACGAACTGTGTGCATTCTTGCTTAGACTGCAAGGGAGCGTAGAGCTGGATTTGCCACTCAGCTTCAGCACACACACGTGACTTTCTGAAGCATGTCTTCGTTTATAACCTGATACCTGACTTCTTTGTTCTTTTCTATCGCTACCTTTATTTTCCTTTGCCCAGATCTCTCCATCCCTCTCTCGTTGTCTGTCTCTGTCTCTCTGTGTTTCATCCTCTCACTTCTCCCTCCCCTTCTCTGCCTCTCTCCATCTCTCTTCCTCTCTCCTTCTGTATTTCTGTCCCTCATTCTCCTTCTCTTTATCACTTCCTGTTTGTGCATGTCTCTTCTCCCTCCCCACCCATCACCCCACTCCCCACTCTCCCTTATACACACACACACGCACACACACACACATACACACACACACCTTTTCCATTTGCATCCTCTTTTTATGGTACCCGTTTCTATAAAGCCTCTTCAAGTCATTTATGAGAAGAGGCAAAATATCTATGAATACATGAGACCATGACATTGAGTCTATCCCTCACCAGTCTTGTACAATAGTGTTCACAAAAGACAGATCCCAGAGTTTTTCTGTCAGTGTATTGCTGTTGACCCGACTCAGCTACCACAAAAGAACCTCAGCATATTTCAGGCTTTAATGTCACAGAGGAATTTGAAGAGCTAGAAGATGATCAGCTCCAAAAGGGATCCCTCTGGGACTTCTGTCTCTACCTTTTGTTTCCTGTGTAATATAAGCCTGAATCTCAAAAATTAGCGAACTGTCTGGAGGGCCAATGGTACTATATATGAAATCTGTCTCAATAAAACTGACTTTTAAAAAATCGCCTGGAAAGCGTGTCACACAGATTTCCGGGCCCCACCCCAAAGATCCTAATTCAGTAGGTCCGGTGCGAGGCCCATGAACTTGGCTTCCTAACAAGCTTCCAGGGGTGTGAAGCTGCTGGTCTACAGACCACACTTTGAGGAGCCCTGCTCTAAGCCCTGACAAGGGACTCCCTCTAACTGCTTGGAGGTAGTTGTCTAAATAGCCTTTTGTGGAGCTTATCAAAAGCCTTTTTCAAGGTCTAAATCAAATTAGATCCACTAGTCTCCAGCTCCTTCATCTTACCACGCTCACTCCTTGACAGCTTTAGTGAGCACAGAGGAGCCAGTTATGTGAACTACAGCGGACCCTTCCAGCGTTCACTGTCAGTGAATAAATAACCAAGCCTGTTCATTAACCACCCAGGCCTGGACTCACAGGTAACTAATCAACCAAGGCAGTTGGACCCCATGTCTTGGAAGCTGCTGCCAGATAGGAATACGCTGTCACCAGGAGGAAGGCCGGCCAGCAGCCCTACGTGGACATCTCCACCTGGCTTTGGGCTTCCTGTTGGTCGCCACATGTGAAAGTCGCTATTACGAGCTAAAGGAGACACTTGGACTTTTAGTCACACTGCACTGAATTTACGGAGGGAGAGGAAGACTATATACTATGATGGTCTTATCACATGTGAGAATTCGTTAGCATCTTGGATTATCCGTGATAGTAATAGCAGCACGGACAGCTGAGTGAAATGTAAGAAGCAGTTTATTGAGTACAGTACTGATCAAGTTTTGCCTTATTCAGCCTCAGAGCCACCCATGAGGCAGATAGATTTCCTGTCTTGTAGAGGTGGAAGCAGGCCGGAAAAGCTCAAGTACTTCCTCCAGGTGGCAGAGGGAAGATTCAAACCCATGTCTGTCTGCCTCCGAAGTCCATGGTCATAACCACTAAGTGCTCTCTTGCCTTCCGCATCAAAGATTTTATCGTATTTTTAGCTCTGCTTTTTCCACTAGGATTATGAGATTTCCAAACTTATGACACTTCTAGAAGTAATTCAGGAATAGCGAAGCAGCAATGTGAGTTTAATATTCATTGGTGGTCTAGAACCCCACGATATGAAATGGTCTGCCTTTTCTCAAAAAGTTAAAACTCCAAAAACATGTTTTTTTCCAAAAGATAATTGAGAAAGACCCACTCCCCAAATACCCAAAACAAACATAAGAAAACCTTTGGGAAGAAGCAATAGAAACTGTATCTGTCGTACTAACTTGAAATAGCTACCTACTGTGTCTCAAGTGTTATTTGGACAAAACAAGGCTATTGGAGTCTAATTTAATAAATCCAAAGTGATGCCTTTTGTGCTGGTCAGCAGACCTGTTTGTGTGTTGTTCTTTCCAGTGATCCCGGCTGGCTATTTCTATTTCTGTCTGAAAGCCAAGGAAGAAAAACCCTGAGCGGTTTGTTGACCTCCCAGCTCTTGAGAGTTATAGGTGTCAGGGCTGTGAATAGGACTCCTCTCTGCCCCCCAGCTCCGTTCTCTTTCCCTCCCCCTTGGAGCTTTCCCAGTACTGTCTGTGCTGCTCCAGGTGGACTTCTGTGCCTTAAGTCATCTTCATGACATGGTCATGCCATGCCCACCCCAGAGAAGCCCTGCTACCATTTTCATGTATATCCTTCCCAGACTTATTCATATCTAAATTTCTGTTTGTTCACTTAAGTAGCATCATACTATCCAGATCATGCTGGAAATGTACCTATTTCACATACAATAACATATCATGAGCATCTTCTTGCATCATTACTTGTTCCTCCTCAGCGTCGGTTTCATGGTTACCTAGTACTCTCTTGTACTTCTTTTCCGGTTTCTTGCATTTAAAACAGATTTTTGTGAAAGCTATCTTTAAAAAATGGTCACTGTCACTTTGCGAAAGCAAAATTAGGTCGCTTTGGAGTAGTAGGCTTTAAATAGTAAAATTGCTCTGGTATCTCTGACTCAGGGAATCTTTTGCAGAGGTGGTTTTGTTTCCTACAAAGGTAAATAAGTAAATAAAGTCCTGCTGGAAAGCACCCAATGCAGGAGTCTCCGGTAGAAAGTGAGTGAGAACTACGGAGGGGATGCTAGGAGGGACCAGAAATCCAGCCATCAGGGCTTCGCTCGTCCTGACTGGTGGGGGCCGGCAGGCGTGTTCTCCTGTGCCATGGATCTGAGCCAAATGTCTTTTCTCTCCCTAGCAGACCCGCCCATGGCCGCAGCTGTGGTGTCTTATTTTAATGACTGCCCGGATTCCCACAGTCAGTTTTGCTTCCACGGAACCTGCAGGTTTTTGGTGCAGGAGGACAAGCCAGCATGTGTGTAAGTGTCCCGTGGTGTCTGGGGGTTCTGGGGCTGGGGGTGGCTCAACAACCAATTGAAAGAGGATTTACCTCCACAAGGCATGCCAGAAACCCCTGAGACTCCTGGCACCTGACATGTTGGAGGATCCAAACAGCAGGGTGAGGAATACCTGCTTCAAACTCAGCTAGTGAAAAATCCAGGTCCCAGGGCCCTTGCCCAGAGTCACTGAGGCAGAACTACAGGGGGCTGGAGCCTGGGGGCCTGCATTTTTAACAAGCACCTCAGGTGACTGTTGGGTCCAGCAAAGTCTGAAAATTCCTGGATTCAAGTTTAATTCTTGAATTCAAGTTTAATACTTAAAATTTCTGGAGGGCAAGGCACTGAATTGGATCCTTAGAGTAGCCAGAGTCTCTAAGATGAGGTCTCTACCCTGTAGCAGTTTTACATGCAGCTAATAAAAAGCTGAAAGTGCATACAAAGAGTTGGTGTACGTAGTGATAACAAAACAAGGAACAGCCTAGAAATAAGCATGCGTGCCAGGGCAAAGTGGTTTCCACACCAGGCCGAGTGTGAGCCCCTGTGGCTTCTGAAAGTATAACTGAGCCCCACCTCGACCCCCTGAATCAGAATCTGCAGGAATGAGACCCGGGAGTCACATTAGTCAAGAGCCACCAGCCATGGTCAGCCAGACTGGGGAAGAAAGGCCCCTGAAGAGAGCTTCTGGGAACAGGTGTTGTGGTTTGGCTAGTGGGGAGAGCAGAGAGGTTACTCCAGGCCTGGAGTGTCGGGGACGTGCTGTTACAGGTCAGTGCAGCTACGGCAGGGAGGAGATGAGATCGGAATCAAAAGAGAGGCAGGAACTTTTGTTGAAAGTGAGCCTTTATTCTGTAGGCAGTGAGAGCCATGTCGGTTTTGTAAAGCGATGTTTAAGAAAATTAATCTGTTCATAGTAAAAAGCTATTAGGTGGCCCTATACTTAACACTGGCACTATTGACATTTGGGGCTAGATAATTCTTTGTTGTTGGAGCCGTCCTGTGCTCTGAAGGGTGTTAGCAGCACCCCTGGCCTCAACCCACCAGATGCCAGTAGCACTACCACCCACAGTCATAATAAAATGTCTCCAGACATTGCCAGATGTCCCATGGGGTGTGGCAGAATCACCCCCTTCCCCCACTAAGAACCACCCATCTATATGAAGTTGCCATTCTTTGGGTCAAAAATGCTTGAAAGTCAGCAACTTCATGTAGTCCAACCTAATAGTACCAGTAAGTAACGCCATTAATAAAAACTAGCATTTATTGAGCTTTTGTTTCATGTTAGTCACCGCTCAAAGCGCGGTCCATATGTTAACTCATAATCCTCAAAATGACCCCATGAAGTAGGCACAGAGAGGTCGTGCCCAGGTTACATAGCAGAGTTTACATTCAAATCCAGACTGGCTCCTGCAACTGAGACGTTAACCATAATGCTCAAGGAAATCGAAGGCTGGAGCCCAGGAGAGACTGGGGACCAAGAGGCCCTCCGGCAGAGGCAGTAGTGAGTAGGGCTTTCTTCTTCCTGAGGTGTGGCTGTGTGAGCCTGAGCAGGCCCCTTGTGGCACCTCCGAGCCTCAATTGGAGAGGCACACTGGCCACCTTCCTCCTTGGGGAAGGACTGTGTGAAGGTCCCAGGTCGTGTCTGCAGAGCTAAGAGCACTCTTCACCTCATAAATACAAAGCACAATGATAATAGTCATTATTCATGATTATCATTCTTGTTAAAACACACATAGGGGCCCCTGGGGGACTGATGGGTTGTTTTTGCTAGTAGC
The DNA here is from genome assembly GCF_000151845.1 of Pteropus vampyrus. Lineage (NCBI taxonomy): Eukaryota > Metazoa > Chordata > Mammalia > Chiroptera > Pteropodidae > Pteropus > Pteropus vampyrus. The sequence continues at coordinate 1,890,982 of NW_011888894.1, forward strand.
TGGGTCATTGTAGAAAAACACTGGCCCTGATGGAAGTATTGCCTCAGCCCAGATATCAGGAAAGCTCCCAGTACAGCAGGCAGAAGGCAGTCTTCCCTCCAGCAGTGTCCAGGGCTGAGACTTCAGAAGGCTGCCGCTAGCCGTGCTCTTTGAAGAGAGATGACAAGTCTTTGCCGAGTTCCGATAAACTGTGTCCAAAGCTCACTTTTTTCTCCTCAGGGGACTTCCCCACCAGATCAGGGACTGGTGTGAACTTTCTGAGAGCTGGCATTCAGCTTTCTCCAGCCTGGGTCAGCAGATGAGCCAAAGCAATAACCTCATCAGTGGCCGAGTCCCCCCGTCGCTGGGGGGAGCTTTGTCAGCTGGGATCCCAAGCTCTGCTCTTGGCTCACAGAGACACTTGACCATCACATATACACATCGTTACATTTCTATAATCAGGATAACTGGTGATCTCGCCGCCATTCACATAATAAATATTACTATTAGAAATAATCTCTCAGTAAAAGCTGTCGCTATGTGCCAGGCACAGCCCCCAACACCCCACATAATGTGGCTCAGAGTCCTCACAGCTCCACCTCCCCTCTCAAGGAGGGATTCTCGCCCTTATTATGTAAATGAGAAAACGAAGCCAGCTCAGAGAAGTTAAGCAACTTGTCCAGAGTCCCAGAGCTAGTAAATGGAAGAGCAGGGATTCAGTCCAATCAATTCCAACCCCAAAATCCATTCTCAGCTACTGCCCCAGAGAGCACGCTACTTCAACCTCACAAAGTTCATCTCAAATCACTAAGCTCTTTGGTTTCCAGGGAAGGTATTGGCAGCTTTCCCCTGGAGGTAAACCTTCCTCCAGAGAAGATCAGGATCATTCCCAAGCTCACTGCCCTAACCAAAGACTCTAAGGAGTCCTTCCTGTGAGGCCAGTCCAGGATCTATGGACATAGTCAAGACAGTTTTACAGTTTAGAAAAGCCGATCATCTGTGGGGAAGCACGGCCATGCAAGCAATTACCACCTCTGTCCCTCTATTTCCCCCACTGGATCTTGGTGGCATTCAGCCCACAGACATGTTTTGTGTGGTGGTAAATGAAAATCCACATTGTTCTTGGGTGGTAAATTAGTTGTCAGCATTTTGGACGTCAGGTTTCACATCTCCACGCAGAGGCCCACCTTCTCTTGAACACAGAGCGTGCCCGCTCCAGTTTTCACCTCTCCCCACTGCTCTCCGACACTGAAGCCAATATTGGTCCCCAGTCATCCCGCTGCCTCCTCTGTTCTGCTTACACCAGCCCACTTTGCTCACGTCTGCTGCTCCATGAGCTTATAAGGACCATACCTTATACCTGCTGTATTTATAGTACCTAGAAAAACGTTCTAATTAATTCCTACTAGACCAGAAAGTCTGTGCAAAGAAAGCAGAACATTCTGTCCCCGCTTTTAAGACCCGCCCAGCTTTGGGGAGCTGACACAAACATTCTGGCCAATAAAACTGACATCGCTGAGGTAAGGCCTTGTCTGTCACAGCCTCATAAAGAAGCCCCACAGTGACCCTAGATTATAGTATCAAAAAGGAGAGCTCTTTCTAAAATACTGTTATCTTTAAGCTTTATTCTCCATAAGAACAATAGTCTTTAGATTCCCAGAAAACCTGAAATGACATCTCACACTAAAACATGAGGTCAAGAAAAAAAGTCAAAACAGGTAACTAGTCAGATAGGCAAAGGTAGTAAAAACTGTCCTTAAACATTTATGCCACAGACGAACCCTAACTTGTATTTTACATCTCCCTTCAATAAAACCCTGCTAGTACTCAGCTATACGAGGAAACAAATGGGAAAAGAATTTCCAAAGACAGTAAAGCCATAGAGATGCAAGCTTAGGACTCACACACCATGTTTTCCCCGAGGCAGATTCCACATTATTGGTCTGCTGCCTGCAGAAGCCTTCAAACAAAAGAAAACAGTTGAAGAAAGCCACCCAAGCAACAAGTTTTAAGGGTTCCAGTGTTGGCAGCCAGTGGCAACTAGTTTGAAGTTTCTCACCTGTCCAAAATGCTCCTCCGTGACTGAACTCCCTGACTTAACTTTCCCACAGCAAAGTGTGAAAACAAATTACTGCCAGCCAAGGAAAACATTCCACATGGCCCTGGCCACAGGACATTCCGATGAGGTCTGAACAGAGTCAAATCAGAGAGAAGGGACCGCTGTCGGTGTGCCGGCGGGCTGCCTGCATGACCAGCGACACACCTCCCAAGAGATTAGGATAGACAGGTTTGCTTGTTGGAGCTTGAGCTACTTAATGTAGGTCTACTCTCACCTCAACAACCAGCAGGTGGTAGGGCCCCGGGGTTAAGAAGTTATGACATCACCACCATCCACATGTCTGGAGAAAGTACATGTCCTCATTCCCTTTCTCTCTTCCCCCACGAGAAGCAGATACTGAGGGTCACATACTAGGCAGGATAATGCAGCAGTAAAAGGCACAGATCTGGAGGTCAGACGGACCTGAGTCTTTTCATCGACAGGTGACTTAGCCCCGTTAAGCCTCAGTTTCTTTGTGTATAAAATGGGGATGCTAGTACTTCGTAGGATTGTAATGAGGACCCAGGGACCATAACGCATGTAGAGCTGTTGCTGTTCAAGACGAGAGCTACCAGACAGGCAGGGCTATCTAAATTAATTCATTTAATTCATTAAAATTCAGTTTCTCGGTCTCACTACTATATTTCAAATACACAATACCTCTAAGTGGCTCGTGGCTTCTGTATTAGACAGCATAAATATAAACAATTTCCATCATCACAAAGTTCTATTAGACAGCACTGGAGGACATTCAAGCCCAGTTCCCAACAGAGAGTAAGAGCAGTTGTCATCAGCACTGTCCCCATTGTGATCAGCTCATTGTTACCATCACCATGGCTGAAGGACCGGTAAGGTTCTGCTGAAAGAAGCAGTGGAAGTCTGGTAGACCGTGGAACCTGGGACTCCCATAAGTCTCCGGATGAGAGCTGCAAAGGAAGCCCTGACTCCATTCAGCCCACTCCTCCCCCAGCCCCAGGAGCAGAGAGGCTATAGGACTTGGCAAATTCAATTCTTAAGAGGCCAAGAATAGGTGAGTCCAATACAGGTGTCCTTGGGCTCAGGGGCCCACTCCTACCCCAGCCCTGTGAGTTTTCTCCATATTAAAGGCAAGTTGGTAGAAACATATTTCTAAAATCAAGGCCCTTGGCCGTTGGTCAACTTGGTCCTTGGCCCCTATATTAAAACCTTTATTTTGGGACCTATGCCAAAAGACTTGGCTAAAAATCAGAGCATTAACCTCCTGCCGGAGAGTACATCATTGTTTATGAAGACAGTGTCTCTCTAGAGCCTTAAGAATGCCCCCATCCTTTTATTTACATTTTTAGCACTTCCTTTGTGTCAGGCACATCACAAGATATTAACACATTTAGGATTCATAACAACTCTGTGAGCTAAGTTTTATTACCATCACGTTTTAAAGTTGCAGAATCAGTGGCACAGAGTGGTTAAGTAATTTGCTCAAAGTCACACAGACATTAAGCGAGGAATGAGATTTGAACCCGTGCCAGTTTGGCTCCAAAGTCTGTACCATATCGTGCCCACTTGTGGGATCCTATTCTGAGAAATAATCTCAAATGCAAACAGATGTGCACACAAAGATAATCACCTAGCATTATCTCAAAATTAGATCAGCCGAAATGGTAAGGGTTCGGTGAAACAAACCATGTACAACCATTTTAAACGGCTTTCGCAAAGTTTTCTAATGACATAGTAAAATGGCAAAGAGATGTTAAATGAGAAATTCATATAAAATTGTGGGGGGAAACCCCATATCTTAACTATGTTAAAAACTAGAAATAGTGTGGAAGGAAACATCAATCAGACTGCCATTTGAGGAGGTAGGGTACGCAACAATGTGGCTTTCTTTTTTTTTTTTTCTGTTTATTATAATTTGTGTACTTTACGATTTGCTTAGAAACATTCCTTTTCTAGTTGGTAAAATTTTTTCTTAAAAAAAATTTTTTAAAAACACAGTTCTACATACATTATTATATTTTTTTAAAATTTAAAAATGTTGCTAAAAGCCAGGTTCAAAAGGGACTTAAGGGAAAACTGAGCAACTGGGCAGGACTAGACCTTGAAGCAAAAGGCGTTATCATAGATCATTTAATTCTTCTTAAAACATACCTACAGCCACAAAGTTTGCTCCTAAGAAAAGCACCAAAGCAACCTCCAGATTTAATCAGTAACAAAAATGAAAAGGCCTCAGGGACCCCCCCTGGCTAGAGCATATGGCCTTTTATCTCCAGCCAGGATGGCTCCTTTTGCAGGTCAGACCTCCTCCTCAGGCTCCTGTGCTACATTTTCTTTCTTAGGCACATCTTTCCTTTTGGTTCATATTTTGGGAAAATAGCCTGAATGTGATTCCAGAGCCTCATATTCAGCATCATGAAGACAAAACAGCATTCCAGAACCTCATGTTTGGCAAAACCCTTTCTAGACAGATGAAATTGAATGGTCGAATGATATTTTTTGAAAGTTCAGTCTTATATATTTCCCATTCCCCTTTGTGATAGATAAAATAACTCCTATTTTGTTCAGATTTCTTTCTTAAACAGGGTGCAACGTCTTCTGTTTCTCTTGCCTTTGATATGAGGGGGCACATTTTACAGCCACCACCTGGGAAATGCCCAGAAAGAGAATGGGAAGGAGAAAAGGAGGAGAAAGGAAAAGGAGAAGTGGGGGATTTTGAATTGTCGGCCCTTGATTTTGTGCACTTAAATGATAGTTCTGCCTTTGTGGATCTCAGGCCTGACTGCACATTAGAATTACCTAGGTGCCCAGAGAAATGAGATCGTCGTCTCCCAGGGTATGACCTTGACCCTGGCATTTTCCAAAGCTTCCCAGGTAATTCTAATGTGCAGCCAGGTGGGAACCAGTGCCTACCTGAGGTAAAGGAGAAGACGGCAGCTGAGCCAAGTGCAATTCACTTGTGACCAGGTGAGGTGACTCTTCCCTTTCTTGTGTAACTTATACCTAAAATAATCAGCATAATTAAGTCTAATATTAGTAGAAGCTTGGGATGTTAAAAAGAAAGTATCAAAGTTTCTTTTTCCCGTATCATGAGAAGCAACTGGGACACATCTCCATTATTATCAATGATTGGGGTGGAGAAAGGATCTCCCTACACCCCAAGGCAAGAAAGTCCAAATTGTGCTTCTTAATTCTGGCTTCCCAGTAGAATCATCTGGGATTTTTAAAAATACTAATGCTCAGGTCTAACGCCCAGAGATTCTGATTTAGTCGGTCTAGGGTGTGACCTGGGTATCAGAATTTCTTTTCTATCTTCCTAGGCAATTCCAATAGGCAGCCAGAGTTGATATCACTAGTAAACCCTACATGGTGGCTGTCAACTTTGCCTTCATGAGAATTCCCTTTGGCCTTTTCTTTAAAACACCCAGTCCTCATTTTCAGAGTGATTTTGATCTGGGTGGTCTTGGGAGAAAGCCCGAGCACCTGGACCACAAGCTGTCCTGCCTCGCAGCTGCAGCTAGGCTGCTTGGGACTAAGATTCCCTGTTCTCGGAGCTCATCTAGGGCATGACCTGGATCTCACCTATTAGGCAGCAGCCCAGGTGCCTCCTGAGCCTCACTGGGAAAGTTTCCATTCAGAAATATGTTGGGCTCCCTAATTCAGTATGACTAAGATTTGAGTACAGCTGACCCTTGATCAATGTGGGGGGTAGAGGCACCAACGCCCAAACTCCAAGAGTCCAAAATCCAATTATAACTTTTGATTCCCCAAACGTGTAGTTGCCTCTTGGTATCCACAGGGGGTGCGTTCCAGGACCCCTTGAAGATACAAAGTCCTGTAGATGCTCAAGCCCCATATAAAATGCCATATATCAGTGCCTATGGTCAGCCCTCCACATCTGTGGACTCCCAACCAGGGATCAAAAAAATACAGGTATTTATTGAAAAAAATTCAAATGTAAGTGGACCCGCATAGTTCAAACCCACATTGTTCAAAGGTCAGCTGTATTTTCAGCTGTGACACTAAGGTGACAGAGGCATTCTTCTTAACACGAAGACTTGACTGCTACCGGGGGCAGTTCTGAGGCTGGGCTGGTTGTGAAGGACCCAGTGCACACAAATGGGGAATGTTCCTCTAATAGGAAGAACGTGGAAAGTCAGCAGATTGTGACCCAGCCCAGGAGGTTATCTTTCTCAGTGAATTAAGACAGCACTGGGGCATCTTTGCCACCTGCCACACCCATAGCAGGGCGATCTCTTGATGGGGCAGTCAGCAAAGCAGCCCGTCTTTCTTTTTGCTATGAGGTTTGTGAGTTTGTCATTGAATCGCTGTCCCAGAGTATCACCCAAACCAGTTTGCATTACCCCAGAAAGGTAACCTTCATGGTTGAGAGCATTAGTATTTAAACCTCTAGAAGCTCCCATTTCCTAATCTGTAAGACAAGGTAAAAACAGCCCTGACCTCACATGCACTGTGATTGTTGGGATTAAAAGAGGTAACTCATGTAGGAGTTTAGCACAGTGCCTTCCATAAATAGTAGGTGCTGTAATTAGCACCTGGCTGCCACTCTTTTATTTAAATAGGATTTCTCAGAGTCCCAGCATTGATTTGTTAATTCTTAGGGTTTTCAGAACCAAGTGGCTATGGAGGTGTCAGAATCTGTCTCTCCCAGGGCCTGCAGGTTAGAGTGGGAACATTTCAAGCTCACCCTCCTATAACCTGGCCCTTTCACAAATATTTGTGTAAATCCTCATCACACTACCCTTCTCCAGGAGGCAGCAGCACTAACACTGTCTACAAGAAGTCTAGTTGGCTCAGCTGCAGCTCCTGGTTAGAAATCTAACACTTCACCTCAAAGCCCAGGCTCCCCAGCCTACTCTGCTCAGTGGCTCACCAGTTTTTGTAGAGATAGGTCTTGCCCACAGGAGCATGGAGGCTGACCTACAGTGAGCCTGGTGCAAGGGCAGTCAGAGAGGTGGGCATAGTCCTGAAGACGTTCAGAGGAGGAAGAGAGTTTGGGGAGATCCATGGAAAGAGCTATAGAACACCGAGTAGATGGACGACGGGGCCAATGAGTGGGTCTGTAACTTACACATTTTTATAGAATATGGTCTTTGAGATGGAGTCTGAGGAGGAGAGTGAGGAATAATATTCTAGGCAGAGAAGGTAACAGGAGTTGAGATGGTCAAGTAAAGGGTAGTCATTTATTCATTAGGCAAGTGTGTTCTGAGTGCCTGTATGCTGGGCATGAATTTATTTGACATTGGGCTAGTGGAGAGGGGAGACAGCTTGGGTTAACTGGAACCTTGGTGATGGGTGATAAAGTGGAGGGGGTGGGTTAGGGCCCTGCAGAGAGAGGGTGTCAGATACCAAATAGAGAAAGCCCAAAACTCAAGTGGGAGCCATTTGGGTGCAAGGTCAAAACTTTGAGCATTGCTGGAGAAGTAACCGTCTGCAGAATTTTCTTCAGACACCAACGGCTTAGATTTATGAGTCACCTACGCCTGCTGCTTATTGCCTCTCAAACTCTAGTCCCGTCCACTGACAGCTTCCACCTAGTGGGAAGGGGTGGGTTTTCAACCTACAGGGTCAGCTGGTTCTTGACCCTTGCCTTCACATAATTTTGTTATTAAAACCAAACAAAAACAAAATCTGCCCCTGTCCCATAGCCCCTCAGTCTTCTCCATCCCAGCCCAAGTCTGTGAGAGCCAGGGTCCTTATTCAGAATTCTGTGGTCCAGATCCTTTTTCAAGAAGAGTCTTCTTGCCAGAGATCCCTCCTCTTTTGCTCTATTTCTCCTCTGTCTGGGGCCTGCTCTCTTCCCCTCAGGTCTGTAGAGGACCCTGCATGGCATTTTTCATCCTAGTTGACCTTCAGCTTCCTTACTTACCAAGCCCTGCAAACTCTTTGCACTCTAATCGAACCTAAAACCTCAAACCTCTTTTACCCTATCAAGATCGGTGGCTGAACCAAAAGCTAGATTTGATCAAGAGCCTAACGTGTATAACATTCTTATTCCAACTCATTGAGTGTGCAAGGGAAGCAGCCTGGAGTGTGAGCGAGAACCCAGACCCTGGGGTCAGCAGTCCTGGGTATGAATTTCTCTCTCTTCCCTGGCAGCCAAATGACTTGATTTTTCTGTGCAAGGATTAAATGAGAAAAGATATGCTAAATATAAAATAGCTCTTAACAGAAAAGCAGGTGCCTGAATTCAAACTAAAAAATATCTTTGTATGAAGTACATAACAACTGCTTTGGGATAAAGTACGCCAGTGAAAGACTTTTCCATTAAGTGGTGTTAAAGACAGAAGCTTGTATGCTCTGATATCCTAGGTTGTAGCATTAAGCAGAAGTTTTTTCAGTATCTGTTTGCCATAAATCTTAAACCCATGTGGTACCTGTTCCTTTAACATTAAAACGATTAAATATTTGTTAACATTGAGCAAGACTTATGCTCCAGGAGAATATACTGTATAGTAAATCCTCACTTAACGTCTTCATAGATAGGCTCTGGGAATTTACACAAAATTACTTAAAAGGGAACCAGTTTTACCATAGGCTAATTGGTATAAGCAAGAGTTACTGTTCCTATAGCATCTCATCAACATTATAATGAAACATTTTAACAAAACAAGATTATAATGAAACAGCATTATAACGAAACAACAACGGTATTGCATTCCGTTATTCAAGGATTGCTGCATTTACCCTGTGGCTCCAAGTACCCTGCTGGCATCTGGGGTCTGGCTGCTCAGGAGCAGAGGTTTAGGGGAACCACAAATGCAATGCCCTGGGGCTGCTCTGGCACATAGAAGGCACACCAGGACTCTTAATCCCTTTCATTTTTCCTTGTTCCTCAAAGGCCTTTTAATGTAAAAGTGAATGTGACAGGCTGGCTACTTCATCAAAAGGTAGATTCTTTAAAAAAAAAAAAAAAGTTTGGCTATCATTGCCATGTCTGGGGGTGTGGGGGCAGAACAAAACTTTAACCACAGTAAGTGATGTTTGGGGCAAGGCTGCTCCTATGGGAAGCCCCCTGTGGGGAGGAAGTTTCCCCACCTGAGAAGGCAGTGATGATCAAACATTTTCGTCACAATTAAAGTCACCCCAAACAAAGGGGGTGGGAAATGCCTGCATCAGAAAATGGGCATCACTTCCTTATGGCTAGAACATGTCCTAGGGAGTCATGTGAGAACCACTTATGCCTGCCTCAGAATGGAGTCGGGGCTGGAGTGAGATGGAAGAAGTCACATCAGCCTTCAGCTTCAGCACATAGATGGCTGTTACTGAAACGATTGATGCCAACGCGCTTCTGAATAGTAGCAACATCAGTAACAACAGCAGCTCATATTGGCATTGCCCTTTAAAGGCTACACGCAGCTCACGGACATGACCTCTTTCAGCCCTTACTAATCCTCTGGTGGAGGGAGGCCAGGTATTGTTAGAAATGAGGACTAGGGTTCACAGGAGCTCAGGGGCTTCTCAGGTCCTATAATTACCAGTTAGTGGTGCTGGACCCCACTGCAGTACATGCCCCATGTGCTGAGCCACCAGGTAAATGCTTATAGAACTAATTAAACTTGAAGAAGATAAAAAAGCAAGCCACAGCCTATCTCCTGCTGGTTTAATGTGTTTTCTCATAAGTTTATCATTGGAAACTCTGAATACACACATTTGGTTTTAAAATAACCTGGATTTTTATGATAAATGAATTCGGTGTCATAAACACATTTGCTGCCTCCTTTATTTCCCCAAGAGCTGGCTCAGTAACAATAATAATGAAGTGCTTCTACAGCACCTTGCATCCACACGTGATAAAGCTGATTAGTTATCCTTCATTCTCTCAGCAAGAGGTGCCTGTGCATGGAAGTGGGAGTGATTTTACTGACTTGGAGGGGTCCCTTTGGGCTTTCGCTAGGGCTTTGGCTTCCTGCAGCCCAGCCTTCCCTGGGGAGTTGTGGGAACAAGACCTTCTGCCAGAAGACTGTGCTGATGTCCCTTTCTTTTCCAGCTGCCATTCTGGGTACGTCGGAGCGCGCTGTGAGCACGCGGACCTCCTGGCTGTGGTGGCCTCCAGCCAGAAGAAGCAGGCCATCACTGCCTTAGTGGTGGTCTCCATTGTGGCCCTGGCTGGCCTCATCATCACGTGTGTACTGATTCAGTGAGTATTTGCCACTCCTAAGTCGGGTCTCCCACCCCCTGCCCTCCCAGGGACATCTGCAGCTTGCCCAGCTAACAAGGCCACCTCAGCACTATTGCGATGATGCCCGACTGGTGTCAGCTAAGCCAAGAGGAACTTCAGTGACAGCCGAGCTGTGAGAGGTCACACACCCTGGGAGGGTCCCAGCAGTGAGTCTATGCCCTGCTGGGAGCCAGTGTAGAACAAAGACTCTCTCTCCCTCCCCATTGTTGGGTTGGAGCTTTCATTTTTTCATGATGGGGACATATGGGTGCTCCAGAGTAAACTGGAAAGAGCTCCCAGGCTCCTTTGGGTGAGAACAGAAGTGCTTTCTCTCTGCAGAAGGCATTTTGCAAATCTTAAAGCCACATAGAAGGCCACTGTTGCTATTATGACAGGCTAATGACAACCCTTCCTCTTTCTTCACTTCTCTGCCCTCCTCATCCCCCAAAATTCAGTTTATGCTTTGCATCTTCCAGGAAGCCTTCCTGAGCCCAGACCAACAGGGACTGTTTTTGGATGTTTCTTAGCCTCGTTTGCTTGCACATATCTTCCAACTAGACTGCTCTGCAAAGGGAGAAACCCCAGGGATGCATTCCAAGCATCTAGCCAGATTCATTCCCTGGAAATACCTGGAGATGTCTAAGTCACAGAGCAAGGCCTCAGAGAAATGTATACCTAATTAGATATGCCCAAGGAATTCACAGAACAGCTAAAGGCAGCCTGGAGTTTAGTGGATTAACTCATGGTGGAGATAGTAAGTGGATGGGTCATTCTGGCAAAGGCTAGAGTAAACAGCTGCGTGTTAATGCAGGAAACCAGACTTTAACCCTAGGATTTTGGACAGATTAATAAGAGTCTCTGTTGACAGTAGCCACAACCTGCTCATGTCCTTCTCCTGGAACAGCCAGCTTTAAGTGGGGAGAGATGGGTCTGAACGGGGCTGGCCTTTCCTCTCCAAGCAGTATCTGTTCCACTCCCTTGTGTTTTGGGAAGACATGTTTGCAGGTATTGAACAAGCAGCCCTAGTTCAGGCTGGGGCAGAGCTCAGATTCATGAAGACCTTCCCTGGGGAGACAGTGGCAGCCTAATGGACCACTGGCTTCAATTTTCATGTCTGGCTAGCATTCTGTGCTTGCCCATCACTTCCATAGTCCTATTTCTATGGCTAAGAGGGTCCTAGAGCCTTAGGAACAAGACCAGGTGCCCACATGGGCCTCCCCAGATAGACTTAAAAGCTAATTTTCACCAGATTCTCTGGAAACTAGAACAAATGAGGCTACCTGGACAACCTCTTTTATTCCCAGGGAGGCAACCAGCCCCACCTCCCCTCTGACCTAGCCCATCCTTGCCAGATACCAAATTCAGAATCTGAGCCAAAGACTAAGCCCTCATCCCCACTAGGCTGCTGGTTGCCTGGGCAGGTGACCCCCCTCAGTTGCAGAGTTGGTTGGGACCAACTGATCTCATGCCAGAGAGATCCAGAGGCCTTGATCCCACAGCCCTTTGGATGCTCACAGTTGAGACATGGCTGAGGCAAGTCCACCTGGCTAACTGACGGCAGACAGCAGTCACTGACAGATCTGGAATCAAGGCCTCTAGATCCCTCCAGCATGGGATGAGCTAGGCCCAACCTGGACTGCACAACTCAGCAGGTACTCTTGCCAGGCAGGCTGCTATGGCCACCCATGGCAAAAGCAAGTTGAGCAGAAATGTTGCAAGGCCCCTCCTCAGCTCTGCTGCCCAAAGACTCAGGGGCCCTGGGAACCTTTCCAGGGTTGGGATGGGGATCGTGAATTGCCACCAGACACCAAGAGGGAAGGAAGTCCAGCAACAAGCTTGTTTCCTCATCTGTTCTCGGGCTCATGTCAGCCAGGAGACCCTCCTGGCCCCAGTCAGCAGATGCATAGATTGCATATCCATTAAGGTTGGAAGGAGTAGAAATAGTCTCCCACGGCATCCCAAGAAAAACATCAGTGTCTCTAGGTAATGAATGACAACTCAGTGCTTCCTTCTCTGACCTTCTTTTGAGTTCTCTGGTTCTCTTTTCCATGCTAACTCTGTAAACTCTTCTTTCCTGCCCATAGAGGGAGGCAGGAATGTTCATAACTTGAATGCTTCAGGACCCTGGGTAACACACGCTTACCAGGAGGTTGGATTTGCTGCAACTAGAGAATGCTAGTCAGTCCTTGGGAAAGGATTCAAAGCCACTGAGATCCATGACTCATTCTCTCGTCCTCTCCATGGGTCAGTTCAGCCTATCCACGTTCCCTACTTTGTTGCTAGCAGTGCCTCATGGAAGACCCCCCTCCCAAGCCCTCACAGCCCTACCAGCCTGAGGTCCTGACAGCAGTTCTGAGACTATTACTACACTTATGCAGTTGCCCAACTGCTGCTTTATGGAGCAAGCAGCTGGGTGGGTGACCAGGCCCCTCTGACATCCAGGAAAGGTGGAGCCAGGGTGCCCTGAACAGAGCACCATAAATGGGGCTGGTACTTTGAAGTGGCCAGCTGGTTCTTTTGTTGTTGGCCAGCATTTGCTTTAAAGACCACCACTCAGTAAGGCCCTCAGTTCCCTGCAGTGTCTGTCCTGCTGAAGGGCCCCACGGGAAGGCCAGTTTAGAGCCCAGAGCTGCCCCTACAGGCCCCTCAGGAGGATGCTGCACCAGCTGGGTGCTCCTGCCAGGCTCCTGCCTAGACCATGTTCTCTGTCTTTGCAGTTGCTGCCAGGTCCGAAAACACTGTGAGTGGTGCCGGGCACTCATCTGCCGGCACGAGAAGCCCAGTGCCCTCCTGAAAGGAAGGACTGCTTGCTGCCACTCAGAAACAGGTAAGGGGCTGCATCGAGTAGGGGCCTTTTACACTTGGGAGATAACATTGAGTAGAGAAAATGACCACCCTCTCCAGGTCAGAGCAGAAGTTCTTGGAAGCAGAAAGAAGGGAGAAAAGGAAGAAGATATTTATCACACCAAATCAGGTTTAGTTTATTCTAAGGTATGTTTTACTCAAAAGGGAGCTCTTTTATTCTTCCTGGTGACTGTGACTTTTAACAAGTTACTTAGCCTCTCTGAGCCACAGTTTTCTTATTAAAAAGACATTGTGCAAATTGAGTAAGTACTGACAGAGTACCTAGTATAGTATATCACTAATTGTAGACATACAATAGATGTTCATTTTCTTTCCCTTGAGAAGTCACCTACCTTTTTCCATCCATGAAATAAGGGTTTTGGCCTATAGAAGGTCTCTAAGGAGTCTTTAAACTTAAATCCTGCAACTGTCATTGTTTACTATCATTTCATGAATATTTTTCAACATCCACAAAGATTGGATATCCAGATGTAGAGTCAAGCCCATATCTCAGGAACCTTCATCTGAGCATCATGGAGCCAAATTGCTCCTTTATCCAGACAAGCTCTGAAAGTCTCGCATCAACAGTTTTTCTGGAATACTATTTTGACCAAGAAAGCCCATCATAGAAGTTCCTTTCCAAGAAGTACTGGGTCAGGAGACAGTCACCACAGGCTGATCCACCCAGAGGTGTCCTTCTCTGGTAAACACTTGGCATTTCAGAAGCTCAAGGTTTCCTGGAGAGGGTAGGAAGAAAAGCAGCCAGGAAGTTGGAACACTAATGTGGTCATTAAACATCGTGGTATCTGACTTGGAGGGAACTGAAGGCCCAGAAGCACCATTTATTTGTTCTTCAAGGACCATAGTATTTGTGCATGGGCAATTCTTTTGACTTGGGAGGATGCTAATCCATTCATCCTCATAATCGCCTTGGGTGATGTGGGTAAACTGAGCCCACTAAAGGCCTGCATGGGTCCCACCACGAGTCCGTAGGGGAGCTAGGATGAGAATCAAGGCCTTTAAACTAAAGGCCCCACTTACATCTCTTCTACTACCTCTGGGGGACATCTTTTGAGCTAATAATGAAGGTAAATATTTTTATTTTGTCTTTTAGCACCAATTAAAAAATTGTTTAAACCTTTTAAGAAAATTTATAGTAGATTTTTGTACCATTTGTCTGCACTGCAACAGAGTAATTCAGGGTAGAGTAAGTTTCTTAATGTTACTTTTTCTCTACCCACATCAGAAAGGACTTTAGCTTTGAACCTGGGAATGGGTCTGGCCTTCCAGAAAAAAACCACTGAGGCTGAGATGACACATACCTCCCCAACTCCAGAGGGACCCTGGGAGGGGCCAGGATAGGAAGATGTCCAGGCTGACTGGGCTCGGGAGCTGCTGAGAACATGGTCCAAGCTGCCTCACCACAGCAGCCACAGAGGATGCCCCCAGAGCCCCACCCATTGAGAAACAATGGATCCCTTCTTGTCTGACCATAGAGGAAGTCATTCTGCCACCAGAGCCCTACACCAGCTTTAGCTGCCCGCTAAACCACAGCTTCTGGGGGAACTGGCCACAGGCTGGGTTGAATCACCTCCAGTTGAATTGAGGCCCACACAACAGAATGCACCCCCATTCTCTTCTGCCACAACTCCTTTCACTTTTGGTCAGCCTTTCCTTGGGCGTTGAAAGCATCGTTTCAGATGCTGCTGCCCCTGAAGCTGAAGCGGCAGAATTTGTACTCAGGCTTGACTGGCCGAGAGAACCCAGTGACATTGGCTGATGCATCTCCAAGTTTCTGTCTCAAGCATAGCTGGGGTCCGACCCACAGAGCTTAATCTGTTTTTTCTTCCTTTCAGTGGTTTGAAGAGCCCAGAGGAGTTCGGCCAGGTGGACTGCAGCAGCCCTGATGAAGAAAGGACTTCTTCAGGATGGCCCAACAAGAGATGCCCGGGGTGTGCTGGCAGACCTTTCCACTCTGCCTGCGATCACCTGTGCAGCCTTTCTGTCTTTGGTGGGCCTTCCTTCGAAACTCTGTCAAGAACTCTGTCTGCTTGGGGTTATTCAGTGTAACCTAGAAAAATCAGTAGACCACAATTTAAAGACTGGTCAACAAGTCAACAAAGAACTGCAAAGGGTGGACTTCCTGTTTACCTAGATAAGGTGTGTGCATCAGTCAGCATGTGTATAGTTGTCTTCTGCCATTCATGGATGCCAGGCTGTATTTCTTTTTAATGGGCCATTTCCCCACAACAGTATGCATCCTGCCCAAAACCAGAGATTCCTATAGTTGTTACGGTTTTTTTCTCATCCATTTATTGGGGAAGAAGGTGGAGAAAGGGTAACTGCTTATTGTTATGTGAAGATGCCACATTTAAAAAGAGCTGTGTCTGTCCTCTGTCCACGAGACCATCAACCAGCCCATCGTCTTCCACATACACATGATGTTGAAGACCCCAAGTCATCACCACCCTTGGAGATAATTTATTTATTAGATGGATGGTTTTATTTTTAATCTCAAGACAATGTAAAAAGCATACAGCTCTTTAAGACTTCTACATTAATGATGGACATATTGTTAGCTGCAAAATTATACTGATTAAAAATGTATGACCTCTTTGGGACAGCTAAGGCTTAGGAAAAGCCACCCAGGAGGTACAGAGATGGAAGCAGAGGATGAGTTGCTGGCGGGAGCAAAAATTGGGGTTCAAAGGTTGTGCCATTTAAGACAAAGCAGATAAATGTCCCTGGATACATTCTGGTGGAAAAGTTAGCCAATTTGACAGCATAGATGTCACCTCTGTCAGGGAAGAGAGGAAGAGAGTACCTGTGTGTGCGTCTACACAGGTTAAACGCAGTACACTGCTCTGCAATTAAACATCGACTCCCTAGTGAACCCTCCAAGAGTCTGTTTAGAAATAGAGCATTAGCAGAGAGCCATGGGCATTTGGGGCCACGTCCATGAAAGGGGAACTGGTCATTTAGTTTCCATTTTGTGGCTTCATTTATTTGTTGCTTTATTTTCAAAGGGAGAAACTTAACTTTCCTATTTATTTTCAAGCATGAGGAGAAATATTCCAGTGATTTTTTTTTTTTTTTCTCATTCAGGATGCTGGTTTTATTAACAAAAGCTCTAAGAAACCACCTCTACCATGTGGGTCTTACTTTCCCCTCAGAGAAGGGAGGAATTGTTCTCTTTCCGACCCATTGGCCGGGCTGCTGAGAAAGACTGGTTTCCTCCAACTAGACAGTGGGAGCTCATCCCTAGGATCGTTAAAATTTGGAAACAGAATAATAATGAAATATATGAACTCTTTATGTGAGGGAACTCTTTCTTCACTAATATTTGGAAAAAAATTAAAGATTTCCATACATTGCACTCCTTGCATTGTGAAATCGACCTTTAAAATATGTCAAGTTGGCTTGAAATTTCTATCAGGTAGTTTCATTCTCCCCTAGTTCTTCCCCAGTCTGTCTATTTCAATGACTTTTCTCTTCCTTTCTTACGACTGAGACAATTACACGACCCATGTCTTAAACTTTGGCACTTTTTTTGACTCATGCTATACCCGAAGCACAGAGCAGAAATGGGAGCTGTTCACCAGCTGGCCACCTAACCATGTAACTGACACAGCTCCCACATTTTAATTACAAAAGAAAATAGGTTTAGGTTTACATTTCTTGGCCCAGTCCTACAGCAACAGGTATGTGGGGCTAAAGCCGACTACAGCATCTCACTCAGAGACCAATCCGATTGACGCTGGTTTACAGACCCCAGTTTGCATTCGCTTTTCCCATCAGACTCTCCTGAAAGTCTGAGATTCTGATTTAGACAGATTAATGAAAGTGGAGTAGTGTCAATTGTTTTTAACGTGAGGTCACATTTTTACTTTAGGACAATCTTTCCTCAGTC
The DNA here is from genome assembly GCF_000151845.1 of Pteropus vampyrus. Lineage (NCBI taxonomy): Eukaryota > Metazoa > Chordata > Mammalia > Chiroptera > Pteropodidae > Pteropus > Pteropus vampyrus. The sequence continues at coordinate 1,907,968 of NW_011888894.1, forward strand.
TTTTAGAGACTCTTTGACGTCTGATTGCCTTTAAAGAATATGAACTGTTGTGAAGAAGTCTTATGGGCTTTCTTCACCTAACAGATAGAAGGATCAGTGTCCAGTCATTAGGCATCCAAGAGCTTTTGCAGAGGTGCAAGAAGATGCAGATGGAAGCAGAGGGAGCCTTCTTGGTTCCCTGTGGGGACTTCATATTTAGTGACTGTGAATGCTCTGGTCCTCAGGACCAGGAAGTCACAGTTACCAGTGCCCCTTCCTTGTGACTATACAACCATGCAGTGAACAGGCTCAAATGTGTGCTTCACTAGAAGTGCCTATCGGATCAGTTCTCTGTAAACCAGAAGGTCTGAAAAAGAGTTGGAAGCAGAGGCTGGAGTCAAGGCAGGGGTGGTTGGACCTTTATCCATGCCCTAGGATATGACAGCCTTGCTTCTTTGGTGATTTCTCTTCTAGAAATCAGATGGCCAACAAGCTTTGGATTCCTGTGCCATTTCATAGCATTGGTACTTCTTTGTTTAGCTATAAAAATATCCTCTTTTCAGATTAAAAATGCATTTGTAATCCATGTCTGCAGGTTCGTTATGTAATGATTAGGGAATCATTCCCAAGACCTGACCTGATAGGCAGCCACATCTGGGAGCAGGGAACACAGCTGTTTCCAATATCTGTCTCAGGAGAAATGAAAAGACTTTTTTTAAGGGAGGAGGCACTTTTACACTAATTATGGAGCCTGGATTCTCCCACTGTTCTACAGGCCATGACTTCTTTAAACATACTGGCAGGAAACTTTTTCTTCTAGATGAAATGATATACAGCAGCCAATCGTGATCTGGAAAACACGTCTGGACACACATGGGAGAAAGCAAGATGTGAGCTTGCCATTGTGTGGTAGCAGAGGAGGTGGGCAGAATGTCCTCGGAGTTTATTTTCCTGAGAAAAGAGAGGGAGGTGGGATTGACACTCCTCCACCTACATTGGCGAGGGAGGAGAAGATGTGGTTCTAGAACTTCTTGGGAGATTGTTCTCTGCAGATGGAGAAAAGTGGCATCTTCAGCCAGGTCTCGCAGGGCCAGATTGTCTCAGTGCACACAGGCAGCTGGTTGCTTTTCCAGGCAATTTTGGCAGAAATGGGTCAGCCAGCCTCCAGCACTGCTCAGGGGACCCTGACCCCTTATTTTCCCTTAGTAGGATCTGGATTTTGACTTCTCCCAACCTGCTCAGTGAGGACGGGGGATGATTTAAAAGCCCAAGGCCAAAGGGGACATCACAGAAACAGGCAAACATCTATGTTTGTTCTTAATGTTCTAACATAAGACCTGTTCTCTGCAGCCCCTGATTTTACCAGGCTTTCTGAAAGATCTGGTGGTAAGCACACACACACACACGGTACTGAAAAGTGACCCCTCTTTCTAGTGTAATAAGTGACTGAAGCGTTAAACTTTTCATTATCTTTATTATAACAAGCCTGATGCTTTTTTTTTTTTTTAGAACTTGTTACTCTGACTTCTGTATATGTTGCACTGAAAAGGTTAATATTTAATGTTTTAATTTATTTTGTGTGGTAAGTTAATTTTGATTTCTGTACTGCGTTAATGTGATTAGCGGTTCTTTTCCTTGATATCTGAATTATACATATTTAAAGAGTAGTGAGCAATGTAAAATGCAGTTGTATTTTTCAGTAATATGCATTGTTATTCAGTTGTACTGTACCTTGTTTGGAAGGATGAAGGAATGAACTCTTTTTCCTAAATCAAGACTGGATCTTTTCTTTTGCGAGATTGGGATATTGCTGAAGCAAATTAAAATTTTTCTCTGCAAATGTGAATGATTAGAAAAAATTAGATGTTCCTTTTCAAAATGTGGGACTCCTAAAATGAACCACAGTTGATCTGCTTGAAGAAACCAAATTCTCTGAAGTTCTTCTCAATATATAATATTTCATCTACTATGTGTCCAACGATATGCTAACTAATGTATGGGAAAACGAAAACACAATCTCCGCCCCAAAGAAATTGAGATCTAACTGGGAAGACAGACTGACAAACAGAAAATCCCAGACTAATTTTAGACAAAACACAAATAAACCATGAAATTGTAAGGTAGAGATTATGCATTACTTGCTGTAATTCTTAAAGCGTGGTCCCCAGACCATCAGTATCAGTATCACCTGGGAACTTCGCAGGAATGCAAATTTTCAGGCCCCACCCCAGACTTGTTAAACTCTAGAGGTGCCCCATGCACCCTCCAACACCCAGGTGCTTCTGATACATGCTCAATTTGAGAACCACTGTGCTGTAAGACTCAGTGAAGAGCAAATTAGTGTAGGGCTACAGTTTTTAGGAAAAGTTTTATAGAGGCAGGGAAAGTGAAACTTAACACAACTTACCCCTTAGCGTTCAAAGGTAATAGACACCAGGAAGTATGGTCTTAAATAAAGATGTGTGTTTATTTGGATCTTCTCTGTTCAGCCAAGTTAAAGGAAAAAAACAGTCCTCTCCATCTCCTGCCACACCCCCGCTCACCCGCCCCCGTCCCCTACTGCCCAGTTTCTAAGGAAAGAATTGTTCTAAAACTGTCAACCCGGTTCTTATAAGCCTCACTGCACTTGAATTCCCATAGTTAAGCCTCTGCACTTCTAATCCATGTGCGTACCTCACACGCGCAACATATGAGGAGCTCATGGAGAAAAGCAGAGTTGCCGACTGGCATGAGATCTTAGTCACCAAGGAAGGTTCAGCTCTCTGTAGCCTGGAATGAGTGTGTGGAGACTGTCGTCCAGGCGCCACAAGGCTCGGGATTGGCCTAACTTGCAGGAAGATGGACACCCAGGCACCTTTTTGTCCAGAGTTTCTTTACCTCTGTCCCTCAACAGAGTCTTTACCCACCTCTTAGGAAAGAGAGGGCAAGACCTCTCTCTACACATACTTGGTGTGCCCCCTCATGACCCTATTCCATCTTCAAGTATATCTCCCGGCCTTACTACTAACCCAAGGAGTTTTCTATTCATCCATCCTATGTCTTTTCCTCCTCCCCAATTTTCAAGCCCTCTTCCTCTCAAGACTGCCTGCCTGCAGTGGCTGTCCCTCATCCTAGTTAGGTACACTGAACTGTTTGGGGTGTTGAGGGACACATCCCAGGAAAAATGACCTATGAACTTTGAGTCAAGCCAGACCTCCTAGGTGACCTGCAGTTGCCAACTGGAATACATGTTCTAGACTGTTTGAGCCTCGTCTTTTTAGGTAGTGTTGGCCCAAACTTCAGAGCCCCGTTTTGCCTGGTTTCTGTATGCCCTGACTCCTGCCTGGCCCACTTTAGGGGTGTCTGAGTGTGACCTAGCCTTGCCTCCCCTCTAGCTCCGAGCTCCTTGCCCTGCATGCACCTGGAATTCTAGCACCAGCTCTTTCTGTCTCCTAAAACTCCTTCTTCCAGATTTGCCCTCTGCAGGACTTGCTACTTCTGGCAGGCCCCGAGGTTTCTGCTGTGGCCCTTCACCTCCAAAAAGGACAAGCCCATGGTCATAAAAGTTGGATTAGAAAGTCTTATTCCACTAGACTGGTGGCTCTCACCCTAGTTCAACTGAATTCTAGAATCTGTGAGTGGACCCTGGGCACTTACATTTTTTCTATTATAGTCAATATACAATATTAGTTTCAGGTATATAACAGTGATTAGA
>NW_011888894.1:1911690-1916274 GCF_000151845.1 Pteropus vampyrus
CTGAACTGTTTGGGGTGTTGAGGGACACATCCCAGGAAAAATGACCTATGAACTTTGAGTCAAGCCAGACCTCCTAGGTGACCTGCAGTTGCCAACTGGAATACATGTTCTAGACTGTTTGAGCCTCGTCTTTTTAGGTAGTGTTGGCCCAAACTTCAGAGCCCCGTTTTGCCTGGTTTCTGTATGCCCTGACTCCTGCCTGGCCCACTTTAGGGGTGTCTGAGTGTGACCTAGCCTTGCTTCCCCTCTAGCTCCGAGCTCCTTGCCCTGCATGCACCTGGAATTCTAGCACCAGCTCTTTCTGTCTCCTAAAACTCCTTCTTCCAGATTTGCCCTCTGCAGGACTTGCTACTTCTGGCAGGCCCCGAGGTTTCTGCTGTGGCCCTTCACCTCCAAAAAGGACAAGCCCATGGTCATAAAAGTTGGATTAGAAAGTCTTATTCCACTAGACTGGTGGCTCTCACCCTAGTTCAACTGAATTCTAGAATCTGTGAGTGGACCCTGGGCACTTACATTTTTTCTATTATAGTCAATATACAATATTAGTTTCAGGTATATAACAGTGATTAGACGTTTATGTAACATGAAATGATCACCCCGATAAGTCTAGTATCCACCTGGCACCATAGTCATTACAATATTATTGACTATATTCCCTATGCCGTACTTTGTATTCCTGTTACTCTTTGTATAACCCTGAGCAATTTTTTTTTCTGAGCTCTTTTTAAAATCTCTCTAGTGATTCTTATACAGTTCCTTCTGCTCTTTGAAAAACACCAGGCCCCAGGGAGCAGATGGCATGGGAGAGTTTTGATGCCTGGAGCTGAGAGTGCCTGGTATCCACCCAGGGCATCCTGCCCTGGTCCCTGCTTAAGTATCCTTAAGATCCAGCAGAGATTAGCCCCTGGGGAAACATGGCGGCTTGGGCCTCCTTTCAAGTGGGATCATCTAAGGCAGAGTAGTGAGAAAACACCTGTGGGGCAGGGGCCCATAAGGAGTACCATGTAGCTGGCACTTGAAGTCATGCACAAGTGGGCCATGGCTTTTCAGGAGTCAAATTTTGCAACTGGGAATAAAAACACAGCAACATTTATGCTGAAAGAGAAACAGGATTGAGATGGGAAAAGGCCTCTTTTCAGAGACATTTGCTCCAGTGGAAGCTTCAAGCCCTGATGTGCAGCAGCACAGGTGTCCCGCTGCCATGAAGTCCTCCATGGCAAGTGCAAGGCCTGTGGGGGAGCCCGTCTCAGGAGGTCGGGGGGATACAGTTGAAAGCTGGGCAAGGGAACAGCTTCGTCGACCAGCACATCCTAGAGGGGCATTCCTCAGGTCTGGAAATGGGACATACCAGAAGGACTGTGCTGTGAGGAGCCGGCATCACTTATCCCCACTCCCACCAGAACAGGGCAAGCACCACAACCTCCCCTGCAGCATGACTCTCCCACCTGCCTTTGTAAAGAAACTCTCATCCAGAGCACAGGGTTCTGGGCCCCAGTGGTGGAAGGAGTCCCAGAAGCGAAGATCTGGGGTCGGCTACAGCTCAGGTTCCCCTGAATGCTACATGGGGTGCTACTGATTCTCTGAGCCTCTGGGACCTATTTAACTCTTGCCTTTTTAGCTCAGGAAGTTGAGATAAAGCTTAAAAACTACCCACTTGCACAGCCCGACTCTTGGAATTAAAAATCTAGTGTAATCCTGAATGCAATTAATATATTGTCCATGGGAGGCCCCATTCTCCAGTGACTTTCATGAGAAATATTTTCAAAGAGTCAATGGCAAACAGGGCCACAACCAGAGGATTGTGGTTCCAGGACACCACTTTTAGAAGTGTTTAGGAACCCAGAGGAAGGAGGAAATTTGTCCTCGAACAAAGAGGTATCAGTCTGGCCTTAAGAAGCAGGGCCAGGAGGCAAAAAGGTTGATTTCGGCTCCATAGAGGGTCTTTTTCAACATCAGAGCCACCTCCTGGCCGTGGCAGACTCCTGGGTCAGTGTACTCGCTAACACCAAAATGATCAAACAGAGGCTGAGTGACTTCCAGGGGCGTAGGAGGTTCCCTGGTGAACTGGTATATGAGCCAGAAAACCTCTGGGGGCCCATCCACCTCTAGTATTCTGACCACATCTCCTGCCCATGAGTCCATGGGTTACCCCAGTGCTCCAAGCCTCTACCTCCCACAGTGCCATTCTGGAACAGTCTTTGTGAGCCCAGAGTTGAGCCTCTGTCCTTCCCCTTTTTCTGCTCTGGGTCCTGTGGCCTCCCAGAGCTTCACAGAGATTGAAGGGCTTCTCAGACCCCACCCAGCCTGCTTCTCTCCACCTGTTGGCATTGGAGCCTCCTTAGGAGGCTCCCTATACAGGAACCACAGCCTGAATGACTCCGGAGAGGGCCTTTCCTGGTTTTCTCCATCCCCAAAGACCTAGATATGCCTGTGATTTGCCCTCCCAAATCCACCGTGCCCTGTGTCTGGCGCCTGACCCCTGTGTATGTCTTCCCCAGGGCTCGCTTGCTATCTGACTTCAGATTCAACCAATGGGAGGCTCTGAAGGAGAGAAGAGGTATTTCAACCTCACTCTCACCCTGCTCCGATGCTGCTGCATCTGAGCAATCACACCCCCCAGCACTAGGCTCTCGGGACCTTCCTCCCCAGCTCCAGCTCTCAGCACACTTCATTTACACCACTTACTCCCCTTGTCCCCTTTATTTGGGGGGAGGGAGGTGCTGTCACAGCTTCCCACATTTACTAGTTTAACTCTGCCAATCTTCCCCACCCACTCCCAGCTCTTTAATTTCCAAGAATGATTAAGCAGAAGCTAAAAAATTAAAAATGCCTCAGAAGAGAATCTAGTAATCTGAATTAGTACAACTATTTGATGAAAGCATGAGTGCCCATGAGTATATCCGAATCTGGACTGAGAGGTAGACATTGTGATAAACGGGAGTGCGCAGACCCCTTCTGAAGGGGTTGGTCACTTCTCAGTTCCAGCCTGTGTTAGATATCCAGGAGGGTGGCCAGATTTTTCAGTTTTTCAAGAAAAGCAGGAAATCTTGATTTTTTTTTTTTTCACAAAATCTCTACTTCTAAATGTGGCTTAAGATTATAAGCCAGTCTGTGCCCCCAGCAAAATCTGTCTACAGGTTACCATCATTTGCAGCCTCCACTCTCAAGCTGTTTGCTTGTCTCTGGCTCTGCCAGGCCCTTTTACAACTCTCTGCCTCCAAAGTTCTCTTTACTTGGAATGGCTTCTTCTTCTTTGAGTAAACTTCTGTTCCTTTAAGAACAGGCTCACACCTCACTCTCTCTGAAGCCTTCCTTGAGCCCCCATGCAGAGCCTTCCCAACACACCGAAAGCACATCCCAAATCTATGGATTAGAAGACTTAACATTATAAAGATGGCAATACTCCCCAAAATGATCTACAGATTCAAAGCAATCTCTATCTGAATATCAGTTGATCCTTTGTAGAAACTAATGAGCTAATTCTAAAACTCATATGGAATTGCAAAGGATCCAGAAGAGGGAAAACAAAGGGGAACAAAGTAGGAGGATGCATGTTTCCTGATTTCAAAACTTACTACAAAGCAATGGTAACCAAGGATCAATGGAACAGAATTGAAAGTTCAAAAACAAGGCCATACATCTATGGCTAACTGACCTTTGACAAGGATGCCAAGACAATGCAATTGGTAAAGAGTAGTCTTTTCAACAAATGGTGTCAGGACAATTGTATATCTACCTGTGAAGGAAAAAAGTTGGACCCCTACCTCATACCATATATAACAATTCAAAATAGATCATAGACCTAAATATAAAAACTAAAACTATGAATTTCTTAGAATAAAACATAGAAGTAAACCTTGAGACCTTGGATCAGGCAATGGTTCTTAGATAAGACACCAAAACAAGCAACAACATAAAAAAAAATAAATTGGATTTCATCATAAAGTCTTTGTGCATAAAAGAACACCATCAAGAAAATAAAGAGAATCCACAGAATAAGAGAAAATATTTTTGAATCATATCCCATAAAAGTCAAGTATCTGGAATATATAAAGAACTCATAACTCAATAAATAGACAACCCAATTAAAAACTGAACAAAAGATTTGAATAAACATCTCTCCAAAGATATACAAATGACCAACATGATGAAGAGATGCTCAGCATCATCAATCATCAGAAAAATGCAAATAAAACCACAATGAGATACCACTTCATGCCAACTAGGAAGGTTAGAATCAAAAAGTCAGGTAATAACAAGTGTTGATGAGGAAGTAAGGAAATTGAAATACTCATACATTGCTGGTGTGATGTAAAATGATGTAACCAATTTGGAAACAGCTTAGCAGTTTCTCAAATGACTAATCATACAGTTACTATATGACTCAAAAATTCTGCTTCTAGGCATAAACATAAAATAAAAATATATGTCTACACAAAAACTTGCGCATGAATGTTCATAGCAGCATTACTCATAATAGCTAAAAAGTAGGGGGAAAAATTCAAATGTCCATCAAATGACAATGGATTTTTAAAAATCTGATGTATCCATACTATGGATTATTATTTGGCTAAAAAAAAAAAA
>NW_011888894.1:1917224-1918879 GCF_000151845.1 Pteropus vampyrus
AATATCATATGGCTAACTAATTCATGTTGTTTGTTTTCGATTTTTGGTTTTTAACATGAGAAAAGAATTTTTGGACATGTGCTCATGTTAGACAACATTGGAGAATAAGTTATTTTGCTTTGAGAATATTCTTGAAAAGTTTAATGTAGACAGGTCATAATTAGCATAACCACAAATAGTGCTGTTTGTGATGTTAACATGAGACTTCTGATGAAACTTCCATGGTGGCATCATTCAGTAAGGAAACAATTTAAATTCATTGTGTCATTCCATAGGAACGTCTTTGTTGCTAAAACACTAAAAAGAGAGCGCACGGTAAATGTAGTAATTAACACTAAAAAGAGAGCGCACGGTAAATGTAGTAGATACTAAATTCCTACTCTGGCTTGACCCAAACAGTTCAATGCACAATATGGCAGGCTGCTGCACTACACAGAGGTTATGTGACTAACTAGTGTCTTGATGCAAATGTAATTTTTTCTTTTTTAACTAAGCGCAGAGAAAGGTTGTCGCAAAGGGCAATATTATATTTTTTTATGGCTGAGTAATATTCCATTGTATATACGTACCACATCTTTATCCAATCATTAGTCAAAGGCCACTTAGGTTGTTTCCATGTCTTAGCTATTGTGAATAACACTGCAATGAACATAGGGGTACCCATTCGTTTTTAATTGATATTGTCAGGACAGTTTCCAAATAAATTGCAGTCATTCACACTTCTATCATAGAAAGAGTGCACATTTTCTGCTTTCTTGCCAATCCTAGATATAATAAACCTTTTTCACTTTTGCTGGTCTGGTACCTGAAAAAATATGATATTTTAATTTGTATTTTCCTGACAATTCATGTGATTGAGCATCTCGTCAGATAATAATTGGCCATTTGGATTCCTTCATCTCTGAATTATATTCTTTAATCATTTTTAATTGGCTTGTTTTTCTTTTCCTTATAACTTTAGATATTTAAGTTGAAGTATATTATAAGAAAAAGTATCATAACCAATCCCAGGGCACATCCCAGGACTACAAGGATGAAGGGCAGCTAAAAATACATTATGATAAGTCAAATAAGACAAACCATATGTTTGAGTCTATTTGGTAAAATATTTGATAAAATCCAATCCCCATTTCCAATGAAAAATATAAAATCTCCTAGTAGGAGCAGAGGCCACCATCTTAACAGGATTATCTTTTCAAGTCAATAGCCACTATTATTCTTAATAGAGAAACACTAAATTATTCATTTTAAAAATCAAGAACTTTTCATTATCATCACAGTTACTCAGAATTATTTGGAAAGATCTGTTTAGTACAAACTATAGACATGAAACAGAAATTAAAAATACAGGACAAAGAGGAAATATTATCATGATTTAATTGTACGCTTAGAAAACCCTAGCAAAGCAACTGGAATTTTTGCAATTAAAGAGTTCAGTATATTGATTATATATAAGTTGTTTAATAATTGATAACATTCCAGCTCTCAGCTTGTGTCATTTCCTCAGAAAGTTCTCCTTCACCCATCCTGGCCAGCGTAGAGGTGTTTTGTTTTGCTTGTAATGTGTTCTCATGGTATCTTATTCCATTTCTTTAGTGCTCTTATTCCAGAATGTGCCTATACGTTCATTAGGGTGACTATCTGATTAACGTTGG
>NW_011888894.1:1920084-1929074 GCF_000151845.1 Pteropus vampyrus
AATTGATAACATTTCAGCTCTCAGCTTGTGTCATTTCCTCAGAAAGTTCTCCTTTACCCATCCTGGCCAGCGTAGAGGTGTTTTGTTTTGCTTGCAATGTGTTCTCATGGTATCTTATTCCATTTCTTTAGTGCTCTTATTCCAGAATGTGCCTATACGTTCATTAGGGTGACTATCTGATTAACGTTGGTCTCCCCCACAGCATTATATGGTCCATGAGTGCACGATGTACCTGTCTTTGTACACCATTAGGATCCCAGAGTCTAGCATAGACCTTAACACATACAAGGTATTCAACAAAATTTACTGCATGAGATCCTAGGGGGATCTTGTTAATAGAAACATAAAATATCTGGAAGTGACCTTAAGAAATATGCAGAATGTATATGAAGAAATTATTAAACTTTAGTCAAATATATTTTAAACAGAGAGACAGTTATGTTCCTGATTTGAAAAAAAAAAGTAATATCGTAAAGTTTATGTCTCCCCAATGTAGAAGAGATTTGATGCAATTCTAATCAAAATCCCAATGGGAATTTTTGGTAAGAGAAATTTACTAAATTTTATATGGTAAAAATGGCAAAGAAAATTTAGAAAAATAAGGATAGAAGTAAAATTATAATGGACTTTAAAACTTATGTTGTTTTATTTATCGGTCTTATAATAAGTAAGAATGAAAGAAGCAATGCAACAGCATATATGCATGCGTATAATATGTACACTTGTTACTTTAACAACTTAACGGTAAAGTAATATAAAATAGTAAAGTGAAGAAATCAATTGAAACAAAGAATTTGTGATCAACAAATGGAGATTGTTTGAGAACAAATGGAGCTTAAAAATTGATAAATTTATTTAAAAAATAAAATAATTTACTTAAGTTAGTTTCAAGTACACAATACATTAGTTAGACATCTATAATGTTCATAAAACGATCCCCCCAATTGCTCCCTCCCTCCCCCGGCCCTCCATTTAGCCATCATATTAATGCTAACTGCATTCCCTCTTCCATGCTCCCCGTGCCCAACTATCAACTACTAATTTGTACTTCTTTAACCCTTCACCCCATTCTCCCAGCCTCTCAATCCCCCTCCCCAAATCGTCCTCTATAAAAAACATTCTTGTAGATCCTCACCTTATATATTGAACTTACATTAAATTAGATGGATTAAGAAGTGAGATGTAAAAAATTCAAAACATGGGAAAGAAAAAAATAGAGGTGATCATTTATCACACCTGTGAAAGGGGGCACTTTCTCAACTTAGAAGTGACCAAAAATATCGCAGGAAGAAAAGACGACTTTACTATGTACAAAAATGTAATTTATATACAAAAAATAAAAAGGCAAAGAATAGAAATATAATTGCTACAGATTTAACAAAAAAATAATATCTTTCTTAAATAAGAAAATCCTATAAATTAGTTGAAATGTATAAAGACTAGAAAAGACAAATGGACAAAGATTATGAATACTCACTAAAAGAAATTACTATTAGTGAACAAACATATGAGAAAAGTTCAACCTTACTGACAGAGAAATGCAAATTAAAACTGGATCCCATTTTAACCCCTACAAAATTAGCAAAGATTAAAAATAATAAGGTCCAGTGCTGGTGAGGGTGTGATGAAAATGGCTTCTCATATATCCACAGTAGGAATATAAATGGGTAAAATTCTTTTGGAAATAAAATATCAAGAGCATAAAATATGATTTTTTGATTTATAATTCCACTGCCAAAAGCTAATTCCCAAAGATTTAAAAGATCTTTTCTTTAGAAAGTTATTCATCATGTTTTTTAATTGAGTAAAAATCAAAGATAACCCCAATGTCCAATACGCCTTATCACTCAATGGATTAAAAGGCAAACATTTAAAATATTTACTCCCATGTAGCAGAAGGGCAAAAGCTTGCTCGATCTTGATTTTCAGTACGAATACAGACCATGAAAGTGGAGCTTCATGAAAAAAAAAAAGAAAAGAAAAAATATTTACGAAGATTATTTAATGATATAGAAAAGTATTTATTGTTTAATGTAAGGAAAAAATTAAGGTGCAGAACTGCATATATGGTATGACAATTATGTTAAAACAAGTAAATTCTATAATTTAAAGAAACACAAACCAAGTAATAGTGACTATCAAGACTCTCATTTAGATGTTATAATTTTTGCTATCATTTTCTTTGCTTTATTAACAACTTTAATAGAAAATATACATTTAAAAAGATAACTGATACTTAAGTGATCATGCTTAAAAGTTGGCTCAATATTTTATTTTACAGTTAATTCCTACAAATATGTTTTCATGGTCAAGTACATGGGTTTGTGATTAAGTTCTGGCTCCAGCACTGTGGACTTTGGGCAAGTTACTTAACTTCTCTGGCCTTCAGTTTCCTCATTATTAAAATAAGAGTGTTTATTGTACCTAACTCAGGGAGATTTTGTGAGGCTTAAATGAGTTAATGTATAAAAGCTCTTAGCCTGAAGATTGGCACATAGCAAATGCTCAATAAACAACTGTTGTATTAATTATTATTAGCAATACAAACAATCTGCCTTACATTTCTATTCACCTTGTTGGTTTCACCCTCATTGATCTCTGGGAATCATGGGTACATACACACAAAGCAAGATCTCACTCAACACAGGTGTGTTGTGAGTGATCACTGAAGCGGGTTCCCACTACCATGTCAAGTGTCTGTTAAGAGAACACAGTAGAGACGAGGAGAGCCAAGTGTTCTCAGGGGAGCTGGGCCAGCCAGGTTTCATCATGCCAGCTGCCTGGGAAATGCATTCAGACCTGTGCCCAGCGACTCAGCAGTCATTGCACAAGGCACAGGGAACACACCCTCGGGGAGACGCACGTAGTCACAAAGCAGGTATAGTGTGTCTGCTGGGGCCCCCCACCCGTAAACCAGAGGGCAGTGAGAGGTGACAGACAGAAAGATGAGACTCAGAGGCCATGTTACAATCTCATTTTTGAGGGACTCAATAGGCCTCACTCACGCACACCCCTTCTAGGTGGCCCCTGGCACCTGCCCTAGAAAGGACAGCTAGAGGGCCTTGCAGTGCTGATTGACAAACCAGCGGAAATTACTGCTCAGAGAGTGCTTTGAGTCGCCCTTCCAGGACTGGGCATGGATATGCCTGGATCCTTTCCTCCACGCCTAGCCCAGCCTCCTGAGAGTAACAGCAGGAGTGTTGCAGTGGGAGCTTCCTACAGACTCCCAGATGCCCTACAGAACCCAAGAGCATGTGTGGCTTACACATAGGAAGGGCTCAATATTTATTTAATTAAACTTTCCTCAAAGGAATCACATTCAGGGCATGACTTAAGTTTGATTTTAGTTCCACTTAAAGACCTGCAGTCATTGGCTTAGCCTTGGTCCCCTCAAAGTTCTCTCTCTATCGGTTTTACCATTTCCTATCGCCTCCCACTCTGCTCCCAAGGGTGAGATGCAGGCATTCAACCACTGTAGCATGACAAGTGACATTTCAACTTAATATATGGGAAGCGAACAGAGCAACCAGCCAAGGTCCAGAAAGGACTTTTATTCTGACAGAATTAGAATATTTAAGTTACATGAGACATGGCCCTGGCACTGGGTTTAGACATCATCATTTGAAAATCATTTTGCAGAGAACTTTGAATGAGGAGAGGGCAATGCTTACAATCTAACGTCAGGGAAGACCATAAGAGGGGAAAAGACTAAGGAAAAAGATTAAAAATTAGTGCTTTTCTGTATAGCAGGATGTGGTTTTTATTTCTTTATGCTTTTCTGCGTTTTTATAGTGTGCTTTTTCATCTCATTTTCATGTTTCGCACCTAGACCAGAAGTCATCATCCGTCCTTCAAAAGCCCAAGCTCCTGTCTCCATCTCCCTGCATCTTTACCCACTCCCTCTGCACTCCTAACCCACAAATGCCTCCATCCTGAGGTTCTGCTTCCAGATGTGTGTCCCTGTAATGCACATGCTCCGCAAGCAAAGGGATACATCAAAAGAAGTTAATCATATTTCTGGCTTCTCTTGAGAAATCAGAAGACCTGTCATACTGCTCCAAGATTCCCATATAGCGACAATCACTTGGTGCCTTCTATGGCCATCCCCTAGATGGGTCCTCTTTACAGTTTCACATCCCCCAATACAGCCTATTGTCTCTCCAACTTCAAAGCTGAGAATTAGGTGGTTAATTTTTCAGTAGAGAACTGTTTTTCTTTTCCATTCCCATTAAGAAAATGAAAGGTAAACCAAGAGGTCAATCAGCATCAAGAAATTAAAGAGCATCTTTCTTCATGAAATAAAGACTATTTGTACATGTTTGGTGAACTAACACAAACCTATTTTGTTCATTTACACCACTTGCCTGAATTCTAACCTAGATGGTGGCCAAGATGCCTTTCCAACTTGGATGTTCATGATTTCTGGATGTGCGGGCACTCTAACATAAAATGAGAATGAAAGAGAAGCTCTCACCCACATCCTAGCTCCTGATCCCCCACTTTTTCATCAGGCCAGGCTTCAGATTTGGTACTAATATACCCTGCAGTCTGCAGGTTTGACCTTGAGGAAATCAGAGAAACAAACAGTGCCTACTATGACCCCAGGACTGCAAGCCAAGAAACAGCCATCCCACTTGCATTGGGCTGTGTCCCATATGCATAATACTTTGGGCTGCAAGTAACTGAAGAGCCAACTACAAGTGAGCTAAATGAAGTGAGCAGCAGCTTTCCCAAGCACATGAGAAGGTGAACGAATAGCACCACTGCAGCAAGAATGAGAAATGACAGCTGGATGGATGATTCATGGCATTTTCCACATTGCCTACACACACCTCAAGGCCCACTTCAAGTTCTGCCTCTTGTACCCCACTCCGGAAAGCACCCCAACTCCTTTGAACCAACAAGGCTGATGGCTTGGATGTCTTCTTTGTAATAGCTCAGTCTTGTGGTATTTCTTAAATATGTTTGGCACAAACACAAGTCAATTCTCATATAACAGATTAATGGATGGATGGATAGATAAATGAATACATGAATGAATGGTTATATGATTAAATGGACTGGAGGAAGATGTGACTGAAGGAAGCCTGCAGGCCAATGCATTCATTCAGGAAAGGGAGAAAGGACTTAGACTAAAACCAGAGATAATAAGGATTTAAAAATGGATATTTTAGAGATATTTGGTAAGATCAAGTCACTGGTGGCATGGGGAGGAATTGAGAGGAGATGACAATGCCTCGGTTTTCTAGCTTGAACTCTAATTCTGTTCATGAGAAAGAAATCATCAGCTCCTGGGGCCTTGACTGTATCTTCATCTTACTGTTGTTGCTCACTAATGCTTTGGGTACAAGAGGAATCTCTGGAGAACAGGATAAAGAACCCAGTAATGAGATTAGAGTCAAGACTGCGGCAATGGGGCAAAAACAGAGCACATGCAAGTAGGGATGATATTTGGGTTATATTAGATCCCCAGAAACTCCCTGCGTGCAAAACACTTTGCTTCAGGTCCCATGGAGAGAGGGGATCTCTTAGTTGCTGGGCTGGGCTTCTGTCATCTTAATTCTGGTGCCAGAGTCAATATCCAGGCAGAGGACATAGCTCCATAAATGAGCCCTGCAAAGCGCTGAGGTCACATGCTGCTGAGGAGGGACGGCTGCAAACACTACAGCACAAAGTGGGTTGGAAAAAGCCTTAAACTTTAAGTGAAATCAAATTGACCTGACCACTGTATTTTAAGTTTCTCTAGCTTAAATAAAAGGAACACAGGTATTAGAAGATCGTACTGCATGATTTGAAGTATAGGAAGAACTGCACCAAAATTATGTCCAATTGAGTCGAAATGTCTCTAAGTAGAAATGTTGACTAGAACAGACACTTATAATCGAAGACCTTCCTTATGCTGAATAAATCCCATCTATGGGAATTCAAGCTGGTCCACTTTCCTGGCAGAATGACTACACATTCCGAAATGTAAGGCTTTCCTACTTTCCATTGCCCTTTCAAGTCTTCTGTTCTCTGGCCTAAACAATTTTTATTCATTTTGCTTTTCTAAACCTATTCTTTTAATCATTTTTGCTCATTTCTGTGGCTTGTTTCCTGTTTCTCTTCTGTGGCACTCCCAAATTGCTTCAGCAAGGTGTCAGGGGCCCAAGCCATGCCCAACACAGTGAGGAAAGGGCCGTATATTTTTCTGTCACTCTTAATTTTTCCTTGGAAAATAGGAAAAGGATATAGGAAGGCATCTCACAGAAGAAGTATAATGGGGCAATAACATATGTCCAACTTCACTAATAAAGACATGCAAATTAAAATATAACCTTCACCTCAGATTAGCAAAGATAAAAATGATTCTTAACATTCAGTGTTAATGAGGGATTTTTCCAATTCTATTGGAATATGATTTGGAACAAACTTTATGACAGGGAGGGAATAACTTGACAGTTGTACATAATTTTAAGACATGTAATCATTGTCACCCATCTATTCTACTTTTGTGAATTTATCTTTCAGAAATGTTAGCACAAATGTGTGAAGATATGTGAAAAGATATATGTACTATTTATTGTTTGTAGTAGGAAAAAATAGAAACAATCTAAATATCCAATAATAGAGATGGACTAAATAATGGTACAGACACAATAGAATTCTATGCAGCCATTAAAAAGTGTGATGTAGATCCTAAACTACAGAGTTGGAAGGATGCTTAGGATATTTTGTTAAACTAAAATAAATTTCAAAATTATAAATAAAGCATGGGTTCATTTTTAATAATCTATGTGTGTATACATGCAGAATTAGAGATACATGTTTTATGTACATATATGAAAAACACTATGAAACAGTGGTTCTTAAAGTAGGGTCCCCACACCAGCAGCATAAGCATCACTAGGGAATTATTAGACATGCAAATTCTTGGGCACCACCCCAGCCCAGCTGAATCTGAATCTCTAGGGGTGAGGCCCAGCAATCTGATTTATCAGCCCTCCAAGTGATTCCGATGCTCACTAAATATGAGCATCACTGCTCCAGAAAGAGCATTTATCTGAGGTGGGGAAAGAAGAGATATAGCTTAGGGGAAATTTTCTACTTGTTTATTCACTTCTGTCTGGTTGAAAAAAAATTATATTTAGGAATGCTAATCAAAGTCACATGCACATCTTATTGGGCTGTGTGTGCTAACTTCTCAGTTGAATCTACTTCTGTGTTCTACTTGAGGAAAATCCAACATAGGAAAATTCAGATTTGTGAAGCCAATAAAGGTAGAGAGATACTTATAATTACTAACAGTTTGACATCCCCAGAATAAAGTAAAATGAACACATGCATCAGGAATTGAACTTGGCTCTGCTGCATGAGCTGAGCAAAGAACTCACACTCTGAGCCTTGGTTGCTTCGTCTGTCGCTGAGGATGACAACAATCACCTTGTCTCCTCACAGGTCATGAGGAAGAACAGTTGACACACCGAAAGTACACTAATTTTCATATTAGGACCAAGGTTTTTTAAAGCATCGAAGTGCCCTCGACAACTTGATCAACATGCTCAGTTTTACAGAAAAAACATTCTTATATAAAATCATCCCAGAATGATCCTCCTAGAAGAAACAGCTCTGCCAGAGAGCCTTGATACATGCCTGCCCAGATCACTTTTACTACTGAAGTGTGTGAAACTTGATGAGCCATTGAATAAGTGCAAATAATTTCTTTCCACTTATTCCCAAGCCCTCCCGCCCATCTGCCTCAAGCCTGCTTTGTGTGATGTGTCTCTTTTATGGTCTGTGAAAGGCTGTCCTCTTGTCTCTCACCTCCCGGTCTTCAGACAACAAAGCAGCCTTTTCTATTTATACAAAGTGCTTGTTGCTTTCTTGATCCATGAGAAAACGTGAAGTAGAAGAACAATAATGTGCTGCTTCTTTCTGTTCCAATAAAAAAGAGTTATGAAACAGAGGCCTGGGGCCAAAGCAGGCTCCCTGTAGTATGTTTTGACAAAGAAATCATTTCTGTACACACAGGTCCTTGGGCAGATGGCAGTAAATGAGTCCACGTGGCACCGATCATGGAGGTTCCTGCCCTGTTGATGGGATCCTAGTCTCTGGACCCAGCTAGGTACCTAGAGTATCAGGCAAGACTCTGGCTTTCCATTCAGAACCCATCCCCATAGAAGAAGGGTGTGAAGCGCTGCCTGTAGCTGCATGGGATTGGAGGCCCTGTGCTGGCCTCAGCTCCCAGCCTGCCCAGTGCTGCAAAAGTGTCTCCATCTAGCTACAGGGAAGCCATTGAGACAAATACGGGTAGATTCTCAGTTTTCCACCGCTGACATACTGATTTGATAGGTCTGGAGAGAAGTCCAGGAATTGGCTTTTGCTTAACTTCTCTGGATGATCCAATGGTCAGCCAAATATAGTAACCTGTCTTAGAGCCACCTAAAACGTTTCTCTGTCTGTGAAACCCTGACTCTCCCAGGCACAACTGTCACCATCCACCTTAGTCTTCTCTCCATTCTTCACACAGGCCCTGTAAGGGACCCTATCCAATATGAAAGCACATTTCTCATCCCCTAAAGGTGAGCAGGGGTTGAATCAACAGGGTCTGACTCCAAACTTGGCCACTTACTGACCTATGTTACTAGGAAGCTGACTTAAGCATTTAAGCCTCAGTTTTCTCAGCTGTAAAATGATCATTCTTCTCTCCTACCCTTTTCTCCTTTCCATTCTTCCCTTACTCTGCTCTTCACACCTTTTCCCTCTTCTGCCAGAAACGGCACTGGACTGAGGGCAAGTGTCCTTATGTTCTAGTCCTGGCTGTGCAACCAATCAGTTGCTTGACCTCAGGTCAGTTATTTCAGGATTCTGGACCTTGTTTTACCTGTCTGTAAAATGAAGAGATCAGAATAGACCTTCTCTCTCATATTCTCTATCTTCTAATCAGTCTCTTCTCCATTATGGATACCCATAGTAGCCTCTGGTCTGAAAGTCTGAGTTGGACTGTACCA
>NW_011888894.1:1931219-1943105 GCF_000151845.1 Pteropus vampyrus
TTGGGCTGCCATCCAGTCCTCAGCTCTGGTGATTCTTGGAGGCTTATCTCTATAGGCATAGGGCTCAGGGAAGAACAAGGAAGGGACCCAAGTGAGGGGGACGGTCAAGGACTCTTGAGCCTGGACAAAGCTGTTGTAAGAGGCGCCTGCAGTCCTGGCAGGATGTTTAGTGCTTGGAGCAACAAGAACATTGGAAGAAGATGTGGACTTGCATACAAGGACACGTTATAGGAAGGGAGCATACGCCTGACCGATTCCAAGACTTCTTGCTCTAGGGACTAGAAAAGGATACTTAATTGGAAGTAGCTGAGAACATGGAGGTGGCTTTGAGGCTGAATCTGGGAGTTGGCTGTAGCTTGTATCTACTGACCTGAGAGTAACTTATTAAATTACAAAGCTAGCATTGTTGAGAAACTCAATAAAAGGCCATGGAGATAGGAGGCGAAGGAAGTGTTGTCCATCCTCCTCTCTTTTATCCATGTAAGTTACACATTTCCAGTTTCCGACTCTTCTTCCAAACCGTCTCCGCTACAAGTGGCACCCAACGTGGGGCACGAAGAAGAGGGTGTGGAACTACACTGGAAACCAAAAGAGGTAAGTCCGCTCATGGGTAAGCGATACCTTCGGCATAATATCATCATGGGGAATTCTCCATCAAACGTGGCGGCCCAGTACGTCAAGTTGTTGCAACATTTATTGTTGTCTTCAGGTGTGAAAGTAAAGAAAAGTCAGTTTCGTGAATTGTTTATGGCTGTAAGTAGACATTGCTATTGGTTGAAGCCAGAGGGAAAGTCCCAATTAAATGCTAAAGTGTGGAAGCAAGTCATGCAAGCTTTAAGGAGAGCTCATCAACAAGGGGATCCCATCCCTGTTTCTGTTTGGTCCTTATGCACTTTAATTTCTCAGCCTCTGCAATCTAACTCTGCCTCTGCAATCTAACTCTGAAGGCACTAAAAAGGGCGAGTGTTCATTCAGCCCTGGGAAGCCGGGGAGCGGTGGACTTCCTAAGCCCTCGCCCCACATAGCAAGTCTCTCATGAAGGGGCTGCTCTCTCCTCCAACAGTGGAGGCTCAAGCACTTCCAAGCTCCAGTTAAAAAATCCACCATGATCACAACTGTAGAACCTCAGGTCACCCTTGACATAGCAAGAAGGGAAAACTAAATTTTTACTAGATACTAGAGCTACCAACTCTGTACTGACCCATCCCATAGGCCTCTCTCCAATGCTAACTACATGGTGACAGGAATAAAAAGTCAGCCCTCAAGGCAAACAGAAAGGGCCCTACTAAGTTTTGTTAAGTTCCCAACTACTGTCAAATTACAAGGAATCAACAATTAGGTACATTTACCTTAAATTAACCAAGTTTCTTATGAGTCCTCACAGATTCCTTCAAAAATAAATCAGTACAACCTGTTCCTCTGAACCCATGGAAGATCTTAACCACTTGTTCTGGAAACTAGATAAGTCCACATGTCTCAGGAAATCAGGAACTTTTGTGTACCTTGAATTAACAAACTGCCATGAGAAAGTATTTCATTGTCAATTACCTCTACTATTAATTTTGACTTGTCTTTTCTATCTTTTTGCTAAGTTTATATCTTCTAGGATGTGAGGCTTCTTACCACTTCTACGTGCTGGAATGACTTCACGTTGTCTGTCTCTGGGGCCCTTAGAATAGGCTTTCAGAGATTTTCATTCCCAGTAGGAAGGGACTACAGCCCTATCTCAGCTTTGAAGAAGTTACAAAAGAGAGACCTTCCTCCCTCAACATCCCTTTGAGATTAAGGAAATAAAATCTCTGAAGGGAAATAATGTAGGGAAGAGGCAGAAAAATTAAAGTGTTGGTTAGGTCACTTATTTTTGTTAAGTATAGAGAGATTTAAAAATGTTACAGAATCTGTGGATGACCCCTCTCCACCCGATTTACCGTAGTGTGCCACTACGAAGGTTCAAGCGAAGGTTCAGACGCTTGAACATTGGGTTCAGTGGACTCAGTGTCAAGCTGAATAGGCTCAGGTTTTGGTTAATACTCCCTGTGGAAGAGTCATTGATTGGAGTTCTTCTGGCTCCGCCCGAGCGAAAGGAGAAGGTGTAAATTTGCAGTGGCACTGAAGGGTAGAGAATGGTTCAGTAAGCATTTCATCAGACAGAACTTGCAATAACAGAGTCGTCAGGTATAATGGAGGGTCTTCCCCTCCATCTCCCAAACTACCCCATCAAGGACTACAGAATCACATATGGAAGTTAGGGGCTGCTTTATTTCCCATGCATGCCTGGAAGGGTTCCATAAATCAATCTAGGAATTCTTCTCATATCCATCTTTCAACAAAATGTTATTCATTTTGCTTGAGCCTGTGTTCGACTCCCCTATATCATTATGAAGGGTACAGTGGAGTGGAATGAAACTTTAGGTTATATTTCATGTAAAAACTGTTCTTTTTATACTTGTATTAACTCTTCTATTCTTTTTAACAAATCACATGAAAGCTTATATATTCTTAGAGCAAGAACTGGAGTATGGATGCCAGTTAAGTTGTCTCAACCCTGGCAGGACTCCCCTGCCACTATGATATTGCAGCAACTGATGGACCATGTTAAAAGAAGAGCTAAAAGATTCCTTGGCATGTTGATAGCTGCTATTGTGGGTATCATCGCTGTTACTACTGCTGCTACTGCGGCTGGAGTGGCTCTGCATCAATCTGTACAGACTGCTGAATATGTTAAAACCTGGCATCGAGATGCTGAACAATTATAGGCTTCTCAAAGACAAATTGACTCCGTATTGCAGAGTCAAGTGGCAGATTTACAGCAAGCAGTTACATTGTTAGGAGATCAAACTGTTAGTTTGCAGAAACGGGTGCAACTTAAATGTAATTGGAATACAACTTCCTTTTGTATAACTCCTGTATCGTATAATGGAAGTATGTTTGAATAGGATAAAGTAAGACAGCATATTTTGGGGTATGGTAATGCTTCAAGTTTAATTACAGACTTACAAACACATATTGCTGACACTTTTCAAAAACAGCTTCCTAAATTACAGGGGATCGCAGTGCTACAAAGCATAGTTGATGGTATTAAAGATTTAAATCCTATTCCACAAATTCATAGGTTAATAGGTTCATCTTTTGCTTCTTGGATAGTAATTTGTTTGTTACTTGCTCTTCTTTTAGTCTGGAAGAGATTCTCAAGAAGCCAAGGATTAAGAAAGACTCAGGCCGCTGTGTTCTCAGTAATGCTGAATAAAATTCAGCAAAAAGAAAAAGAGGAAATGTTGTAGGAGACGCCTGCGGTCCTGGCAGGATGTTTGGTGCTTGGAGCAACAAGAACATTGGAAGAAGATGTGGACTTGCACACAAGGACACGTTACAGGAAGGGCGCATATGCCTGACCAATTCCAAGACTTCTTGCTCTAGGGACTAGAAAAGGATACTTAAGAGGATAAGAAAAAGATAAGAGGAAGTAGCTGAGAACACAGAGGTGGTTTTGAAGCTGAATCTGGGAGTTGGCTGTAGCTTGTATCTACTGACCTGAGAGTAACTATTATTAAATTACAACACTAGCATTGTTGAGAAACTCCATAAAAGGCCATGGAGATAGGAGGCGAAGGAAGTGTTGTCCATCTTCCTCTCTTTTATCCATATGTTACACATTTCCAGTTTCCAACTCTTCTTCCAAACCGTCTCCGCTACACAAAGCTTGCATGAGACTAGAGCCTGAGAGCAAGGGATGAGAATCACTGAGTCACCACACTGGGGTCTTCACCAAGGTCCTAACCAGGGGAATGATCATCAGCAGAAGCAGTTCATTCAGATGTCTTTGAAGACAGACTCTCCAGAAAAGGAATGAAGACTCTGATGAGAATCCTCAGGTCCCCACCCAGGCAGTCTGACCAGCTGAATCCACCTTTAGCTGACAGGAAACATAGGTCCCACGGACAAAAGCCTTCGTCAGATCCCCAATAACATACAACGTTCCTGACAAAAACGCAATTCTCCTCTGTTCTAAATGTTTTCTTAAAAACAAAGTAGGTGAAAACACTGCAGCCACAGCCATCAGCCTGAGACTTCTGCATCCCTAGATGTGATCATGAGTATTGCTTGTCTTGCCTGCTGCTTCTGAGATCTGGACAAACCCCATGGGCCTCCTTCTCCTCCCTACACAGTGGATGGAAAGCTCTGTGGCTCCTCTGAGGGGCAGCCTGACAAGGAGTCTCTGTGCCCACACAGGAACAGCTCTGTGCATCTGGCTGCTGGCCTGTGGTCTTTGATAAAGCCACACGGGGAAAACCTTTTGGACAACAAGCATCACTAGAAGATCATTTATTGGCCTGTAGCAGCCTTATGATGCTAAGTCACTGCCTCCTCCCTCCAACCCACTTCAGAAGCACAACTTAAATAACGGCTTTCATGTTAGGCTCTGAAGTGAGCCAAGGTTTGGGAAGCTACTGGCTTTTAAGATGCGGCTTTCCTCCTGTTTTGAATGGTCTCCTTTGACTAACCCTTAACCAAGCAATCAATCAAAAAATTTATTGAGCACCTACTATATTTCATTTCATTGCAACAAACATTTTTTAACATGCTAATTTGTACCCAGCTACAAGCAAAAGCCTCACTTTATAAAGAGAGACAAGGTAGAAATAGAGGCACGGGGCTCCAGAGCTAGAAGAGATGGTAGCTTAACTTCCGTTTTAAAGGTGGCAAAACAAAGGCCCAAAAGGTTAATTTTGTACTCAAGGGCTCCCTGCTAGCCCCAGCTAATAAACGGCTTTAGAAGCTGAAGCATAGACTCAGAGTAGGGAGGGACCTCAGAGTGTGCTTATTCCAGCAGGACTTCAGCTGAAGTTTGCTGATTTCTGGGTCCTTCCTCCAAGATACACTGATGTAGGAGGTCGGGGTAAGACCCAGAGATCTACGTTTCTAACAGCACCCCCAAACCCCTACATACATCCAGTTCTAATGCAGATGGCACTGAGAAATATTAGTCTAGTCCAAATTTCCAATAAATGCCAATTTCCAGGAAGCCAAGCCACCTGAGCAGAAGCAATAACGTAAGACAATACATACCTCCTGGAAGGCCAGCGTATCCCACTACTGGATGGCTCTTACTATTAAGAAGTTCTTCATTATGTAAGAGTGTCTCAGGGAGGTGCTTTCAGATCCTGGGAAGACATGTGTTCAGGTGAGCCTAAGTATTGAGGTTGTAATGTAAGGCCACGTACAGAAAGCAGGAGGCAGGAGGCAGAATACCAGAGGTCTCTCATTGAGAAGTTAAACAAGGGCTAATTTTCATTCAGGTACAGTAAGCATTCCCAAGGACCAAGTGAGTTGTCTATTCCCAGAAGCTGGTGTTTGTTCTTCCAAACAGAAAATTTGGGTCACTTTGTCATCATCCATGATTAATATGTATATAATTTATAAATAAGTATGCTTTTATTGGAAGGGTGCTAAAAATATTTTACTGATATGAACAACTTTTAAAGTTTGGAGAGTAGAGCTTTAGAGCACTAATGAATGAAACTAATTCCTCTTTTCCAAGATACATCTTAACATTTAAAAATAGTAGTCTGTCTCTCCTAAATCATCTTTTTTTCGGAAGAAGCATTCTCAGATATTTCAATCAGACTATGTTACAAGATCCTTAGCCAGGGCTGGTGATGTTTGTTAGTTACCATGAAATGATATTTGGCTAAAACCCAGGGCTACTCACCTCTATCACAAGTTCTTAAAGAAACTATTCAGAAAGACATACCAGGAACAATTATTCTCTTTAATTCAAGAACTCGTTCAAAATATGCCTATCGAGTACCTTCAATGCACAGTCACTGTTTTGGCACCGAAGATGTAATGATGAAGACAAAAACTCCCTGCTCTCATGAGCTTACATTCCAGTAGAGGAAACAGGTGATAAATATATAATATAATGTTATACACAATATAAGTGCTATAAGAAAAAACATAGCAGAATCAGGGGATAGAGAGCCATGGTATGGATGACTATCTTAGAATGGTCAGGGGGAAAATTACTGATAAGTTAATCCTTAAGACCTGAATGAAGAGAGGGAGTGAGGCATGTGGAGCAAGTGTATTCCAGATAGAATAAAGAGTTTATGCAAAGACCCTGGGGAAGAAACTAGCTTGGATCTGAAGAGAACAATGAAGCCAGTTGGTTAGAAGATGGAGATAAAGAAGACACTGGTGGGGTCAGATCAGGTAGGGCCAGTGAAATGATATAAGGAGTTTGGATGTTATTTCATGTATATGGGAAGCCACTAGAGTTTTGAGCAGAGGAATGTTGTGTATTTTAAAGTAGGATTTACATTTTAAAAGATAATTCTTAATATGTGGGAAATTGACCACAAAAACAAAGACAGGAAAAAAAGACAAAAGTATTGCAATTGTCTAAGCAAGAACTGTGGTGTCTTGGATCAAGATGGTGGAAGTGGTGAGCAGTGGTGAGAAATGACCAGATTGGGGGTAAATATTTTAAAGTGACTCTCAGCAGAACTTGTCAATGATTTGGATGTAAGATATGAGGAAAAGAGAATCAAGGATGGTTAACTGGCCCAAGCTAATGAGTAGTAGAATACTGAATAGTAAATTGTAGAGCCATTTTCTGAGATGGGGGTAATTGAGGAAGGAATGGATGGGGCTGCAAATTTTAGACATGTTAAGTTTGAACTGTCTTCAGCTGTTGAGTAGATAATTGTATAAATGAATCTGTTTAGGAGAGAGATCAGGCTAGAAATATAAAATTTGGAGTAATCAACACAGAGATAGTTTTTCATACCAAGGGAATAGTGAGATCACCCTGGGAGTAATAGGCCAAGAACTGAATCCCAAGATCATCAACATTAAGAGATCTGAAAGAGAGTGAACCAACAAAGGAGACTGAGAAGGAGCTTCCAGCAAGGAAGGAGGAAGGCAAGGAGAGGGCAGTGCCAAGTGCAGAAATAATTTCAAGGATAGAATGGTTAATTATCCAAAGATGCCAAGAAGCTAGTTAAATGTGGACTGAAAAATTAAACTTAGGATTTGGCAAGATAAAAATCACTGGTGACCTTGAGAAGAGTCCTTTCAGTGGAGTTGTGGGGATAAAAATCTGATTAGAGTGGGCTGGGAGATGAGAAAGACAGTATAAAGCAACTCTGAGATGCTGCTTCAAAAAAGTAAATGGAAAGGGGGAAATAGCAAGAGGGGATTTGAAGACTATTGAAGATTTTGCTATCCTTATTTGCTGATAAGAATAATCCTACAGAGAGGGTAACACTTTAGCGATGGAGAGAAAAGAAGCAATTACAGTAGGCCAAAGGGGATAGGATTCAATGTGAATGAAGTTTGCTTTAGACAGAAGGAGGGGATAATTCTTCTAAGTTACCAGAAGCAAAGGTAGAGTACATGGAGACAGATGAAGTTAGAGTGGTTGATTTGATGGTGCAAAGAGGAAATATTATTCTTCCTCAGTGAAATAAGAGATGAGGCTGCCAGCTGAGAAGGAGGAAGGGACTGTTGTAGTTTATGGAGAACAATGAGGTGTGCAAAAGCCCTCTTGGAGATCAGGCAAATGAATAGAAAACTGTGGCAGGATGTCTGGGCAGCAAGCACTAGGAGATCTCTTGAGATTTGTGGTCAGACACATAAAGCAAGAACATTAAGCATGGCTATGGATATCCCTTCAGCCACATCTGCTGCTTAGGGCTAGAGTAGGTGGAGAGATTACTTTATCCAGGGTTGGGTTCTTGCCTAAAGAATACTTGGAAAAGAGTAAAGGACAATGGAGTTGTGTTTGCAAGAGAATGACTGTAATGGACCTTGAAATATATTTTGGATAAGGAAATAAATGAGAATCTGAGGGAGGCTGGTCATGTAAAAAGTCAGGTTAATGGGTTCGAGATTTCTATAAAGTTGAATAACTGGAATTTAGGTAATCAGGTAATAGATGTGGAAAGATAAGTGACCAGAGAGTAGGATGCTGAAGTCTGAATATTAGGAGATGGTCCAGTTATTGGTGATGATGAGGTTTCAGGTAGGGTCATGGAAAAAGGTAGCTGACATGAGGTGGCAAGGAAGATCTCAAAGTCAAGAAACAGACAGGCCAGAGGTGAGATGAATTACCTATGTGGAAGTTGAAGTCACCAAGAATGCTGATGGGAATAGTACTGGAGAGAAAGATAGTGAGTCAGCTGCTAAAATCCTAGAAGACGGGGGAATCACTGAAGGTGTGTAGTTCACTTTAAGAAAGAGGAGTGGCCTATGAGTAAAGTCTGACGGCATGTGCTTCACAGAAATTGAGGAAGTGGAAGGAGGAGGAAGAAACCGCCTGGAAGTAGCAATGAGAAGCAAGGAAGAAACCTTCCCAGCCTCTGGGCCCTATGCATCAGCCTTGAGAAAGGCGAAAAAAGAGTACTGTTCAAGAGACAGTTTTTCATTAAGCAAGGTCAAGTTCCACTCAAAGCAGAGGTTGAAGACCTAGGCAGGTTTCCTGGTGACAGGCCAAAAGTTCCAGGAGGCACAGTAGGAGGACTGGGGGCAGAGAGGATTGGGAACTCAGTCAGATTAGGAATATACAAAGTCACTTTATGGAGGAAGGTTTTCTTGGCGGCAACACCCTGGGAAGGTTTTTCCGGGTGAAATCCTGTCGTGAACTTCTGGATGGGGCCTCCATGAACAGGATCGATGGGATCGTTCCTGGTATCTTTAGAGAAGATGAGCTTCCAGCTTGGGATTGGTCTCTTACCGCCTTCTTAGTACTGAAGCAGGCTTGTTAGGCTGTGGGAAACTTACCAGGAATGCATGACTATGTCAGCCTCCCTCAAATCACTTATTCAATATCATTTTTTTCCTAAGTTCCAATTTGTCTAGTAAGCTAGACAGGACTTTGTGCAGCTATGAACCTAAGGCCCAGTTTTAAAACCAAATGGAGCATCTCCTGGGCCCACATTTTAAACTCAGTTTTTCCTAGAGAGGAAAGGGGAAGAGGGCTGTCTTTCAAGGTCAAAGTAGAACTGATCCATCTCAGGACCCCACAGGAATAGAACAGCTTCATCCAGAGACAGGGCAAGGCCCTAGCAGGAAGGCTCTGTAAGTGTCCTTGCCCAGTGGTCTACTTCCCAGGGTGTTACCTGAGATGGGAGGAGGAATCTTGAGCATGCCCTAGAGGACAAAAACATTTTCATTTGCTTGCATACTTAAAACCCAGGCCCCTGGAACAAAACAGTGTCAGACAACACTGAATTACAGTGCCTGGACGCAGTGCGGAGGACAGTGAACCTGCTCTGCTTCTGTCAGCTCAGCCTGAGATTATGAGCTGTCGGTTTCTCAGCTGCCAAACTCAAGTGTGCAAGAAACATTCTTTTTGAAAACTAGGTTTCTGATTCTATGCCCCTTCCCAACAGAATAGCAGAACATTTTGCTTGGTTATCTTTCATATGTTCTTCACCAGGGTTATGTCAGAATTTCAGGATTTTTTGCAGTTAGTGCTAGGGTATCACTGGGGTAGGAATAGAGGGACCCATTGGTCATCAGCCATCATACTGATTTTATTTTTAATGAAATGACTTAACAATTTACCTTATTAAATTACATCCTGTTAGTTTCAGTTAATTACTATCAGGATGGACTTTAGGTTTGATTTTGTGACCCAACATAGTATTTAAACCACCATTCTCTTCTACTACCTCTATTCTGAGATATACAATATTTTTCACATTTTAATGTTGTGGACAGCAAGATATATCTTACTATCAATGTCTAAAGAAACTTCACCAGCCACCTGGCAGAGAAATAAAATGTTATTATTAGCCATGCATTTGGGAAATTATCCATGCATGGAAGTTATTTGTTCATCTGACTCCTATTTCAATTGAATTTACATTTTTAGTGCCAACCACTCTTTTAACTTAAAGCTGTATCCCTAATTACCAATTAAAATGCCTTTGATAAGAGATTACATTATGTGAAGCACTGAAGCAGAAAGCTATCTTACATAGAACTTTTCCTGTTATATCCAAAGCAGCTCAGCTAAATAGTGCCTCAGAATAGACTACAGTTTTCAAAGCTGGGAGAAATTAGAGCGATCAAGTCGTGCCTGTCATGAAGAATCATCCATAATGTGTTGAACATCTGTCAAAAGCTTCCAGCTGACTTTCAAAAGACATTTTTAATTTTGAATAATATTAACTCAACAAAACAGTTTAACTAAGTTAGGCAATTTAACAGATAGGTATTTTTCTGTTGCCCCTCACATTTATCTCCTTAGCCCTCAAGGTCCAAGATCTCCAATTACCAACAACTACCACTACACCTCAAGGGTACATTCTGTTTGACCTTAAACAATTATGGTGGTCCCCACCCTCCAACGGAGATTGGTTTCAGAGGGGACTAGTGACCCATTCTTGAAATAAAAGAAAGCCATGAGTTTCTAGGAAGTTTCCTCCTTAACAGCCCCTTTCTGTCTGGACATTGCTGTGTCTTAATGTACCATCCACCTGCCAGCAACCTGAGGGGAAGCCAGTATAGTCCGGATGACAGAGCAGACCAGTAGATGCAAGCTGAAATCTTGATGACATTGTCGAGTAGCTGAATCAACCAGCCCCAAAGTATGTTAGATCTCAATTTCCAAATATGTAAGATAAATTTCCTAATTGTTTAAGCTGGAGAGCGGGGAATGGGGAGAGGGAGGGAGCCTGTCACTGATTACTGTCCATGGGTAAAAGTGATTTAGAAGAGTCATTACATTCTGAATGTAACAACGTTTTGTTTGATTTGCAAAAATCTGTTATCAAATGAATGATGTAGCTCCTATATGGTGCTGTCTTAGAATCAAGGAAATAGAGCAGTAGAAGTACTGCTCAGAAAAAAGGTACATTTTTGGAAGGATATCAATTCCTTCAAAATAATTTGTAAGTTTGTTGTTTTGATACCAATTGAAATACAAATTGAATTTTTTTGAGACAATGTCATGATTTGGAAGTTCAGCTGGAAAATAACAGATAAAATCATAAAAAAAATTGCAAGTGAGATTAATTTAGTAATCATCCTATCAATAGACTACATATTACAATAGACTACATATTACAATAGATATTACAATAGACTACAAAACTAAAAGATCAAAAACAGTGTGGTATGATAGAGAAGTAGGCCAACAAGTCAGCAAAACAGAATGCAAAAGTCCAGAAACAGACCCAAGTACATACAAAAACTAGATATGTAATAATGAATCATCTCAAGTAAATAGTATGAAGTACCTGGATAAACCACTGGGGACAGGGCGAAGAATTATACCCATCCTTTTACCATATATCAACATAAGTCACAAATAAAGATTTAAATGTATAGAGTGAACTTATGAAATAGATACACATTTATGATATCTTGATGAAGAGAAAATCTTTAGTAACATGATACCACAGGTAGAAACCATAGAGGGAAAAAGATTGATAATGTAGTCAAACAACGTATTTTAAATGTTGTTTTTAAATCCCTTCATAGGGGAAAAAAACCTTAATGAAAGTTAAGAGTTACATAAACTAGGGAAAACTTTCGATATATATGGCAGCCAATATATAATGTGTCTATACCAAAGATAAAAAAAATAAGACAAAGAAATGAACATGTAACTGATAAAAGAAACACACACAAATAGTCAATAAGTGACAAACATTCAAACTCAAATAATGGCAGATGCAATTTTGAGCCTTGACTAGAACTGACATGCAGCAGGTGTTGCTGGTAAAGCCATACTCTCAATTCAAGTAGTATTGATACCTTTAGACTAACTAAAGAGCTGCTGCCCAGAGTTCTCATGTTTCCCCGCTGGCACCCTGCTTCGCAACCCCATGATCCAGCAACCCCATGATCCAGCAACCCCATGATCCAGCAACC
>NW_011888894.1:1943905-1980358 GCF_000151845.1 Pteropus vampyrus
TAAGAGTTACATAAACTAGGGAAAACTTTCGATATATATGGCAGCCAATATATAATGTGTCTATACCAAAGATAAAAAAAATAAGACAAAGAAATTAACATGTAACTGACAAAAGAAACACACAAATAGTCAATAAGTGACAAACATTCAAACTCAAATAATGGAAGATGCAATTTTGAGCCTTGACTAGGACTGACATGCAGCAGGTGTTGCTGGTAAAGCCATACTCTCAATTCAAGTAGTATTGATACCTTTAACTAACTAAAGAGCTGCTGCCCAGAGTTCCCATGTTTCCCCACTGGCACCCTGCTTCGCAACCCCATGATCCAGCAACCCCATGATCCAGCAACCTCCAGGACTTTGTGCCCTGTTATAGCTGACATATCTGTTCCCCGATCTTCCCACCTCCAGTTACAACATAGTGCATAACTGAATTTGTAAGTATAATAGCAACAATACTCGATATTGGTTAGTATGTGGGAAAATGAATATTCCCCCGCTCGACCGGAGAAAGTGTAACGTGGCACAACCTTCTTGGAAGGCAATTTGGCACCATAAAAGCCATAAAAATAAGTATTTCCTTTGACTCAGTAATTTCACTTCTAGGAATTTATCCTGAGGAAATAGTAAAAGGTGTGCATGGAAATATAACTGAAGTGAAGATAGCCCAAATGAAGCTCAACATCTCCAAGAATTAAAGAAATGGATATTATAGGGAGATGCTAATTTTCCACCAACAAACTGATGATTTACGCAGAAGGCTACCCATGGTGCAAGAGTGGGGAGCACAAGCACCTCTCACTACCTACTAGGAGAAATGTGAATGGACACAACTTGCCTGAAGAGCAGAAGGCAGCGTTTTGAAATGCATAGTTGGCTATTCTGCTTCTAAAAAGTTATGCTGAGGAAATCATGAATGTGGGAGAAATTTGAGCTTTATGGTTACTCATCAAAGTGTATATTATACACAAAAGCTGAAAACTACATATATGTCCATCAGAAGGGAACTGGTTGAATAAGTTATAACACATTAGTATTATGGCATTCTCTGAAATCATTGAAAGTTATAAGAGATAAGAATATTTAATGACAGACAAAATGTCCCAGCTGTTTTATTAAATGAAAAAGTAGATTATAAAATATGCACTATACGATTCTACTTTCATAAAATAAGTATTGACACATTAATGAGATCATCCATGTAAGCACTTAGAATAATAACTTCCATGTGCTCAGAATTCAATAAACGGTAGCCATTGTTTTTAATCCTCACATCCACCCTATAAGGGAGACGTTAATACTATCCCCATTTTATAGATGTAGAAACTGAGGCACAAGATGAAATAAGTTTCTCAAGGTCACACAGCTTCTAAGTTGTGGAGAGTTAACACGTGTGATGCACTGAGAAGATGACTAGACGATATTGAGCGTCCTATTACTTTATGTTGTTGGAATCCTATAAAAAAAATACTGTAGATGTAACTAACTGGGTATTACCTTTTCATGGAAATTTATGAAAATGTTAAAAAAAAAAGAGGACATCCCTATATTTGACCATGGAGAAACCTACTAATAATTCCTTTATTCCTGAGGCTTATATCCTCTGATCTGTCCCCGGTGCCAAAGTGACCTTTATTTTTCTCAGCCTTCAGTACAGAACTTAAGAATCATCTTTGAGGGCCCAGGGCCAGGCACCTGCTGACTCAGGTGTGACATCTTCTCCTGTACCTGGTGCCTGGCGCAAAGCACAGAGCTGCTTTCTAGGAACAGTTAACTTTTCCCACTGGATTCGAGCTAAATGAAAACCCATTAGTGTTTCTTTACACTCACTGATGCCTTTTCTGGAGCATTCTCTAAGAATAAGATCTTAGAAGTTTCTCAAATCAAAAGTCTCCTTCACATTTAAAAAGCAAATGTGGATGGTTTAAATAGAAAGACAGTTATAAACACTCAAGTGTCCCACGTTAGTTGCCAAAAAAAGAGAAAAAGCACTCAAGTGAAAAATAGAACAAATTAGAATATTTAAAGGAGAAGGCTTGTTCCACACTAACCAGTGTTTAATTTTTAGAGCAGAGATCTCAAAAGTTAAATATGGGGGAGAGACATGGAAACCTTGGCTTTCTCCCATTGATAGTAAGTTTCTTCAGGCAAGACCTTGAAGATCAAAACCCTAAAACCTAATAGGATATTAAGGATAAGCCAGGGCACACATAAGACATGCCAAGTTCTCACTCCCTACAGTTAAAGCACAAGATGTCGTGAGGGTTTTACACAGGATAATGTATCTCAGCTATATGTGCATTTATACAAGTTAAAATATATGTACACACACACACACACAATTTAGTCCATATTTTTCAAGCCATCCCAGCTTAAAAACCACAACGGAAATGAACCTCCCCAACCTAGACAATCATTTGACCCTCCTTAGCTCCCTTTCTGGTTCAAGGCAACCCTTTTCCTTCTACGGAGTTCTCGGTGGTAGCTTATCTCCCAGTGACACTTCACTGTCCTTGAGGGAGTGTCACTTCTGTTCTTTTGAATTCCTTGGTATCAGCCATCCTGGCTGAAGAGAATTGCTGTCACATTTTGATGATACCCAAGTGTAAGGACCTGCATGCCAACCTGTTGAAACAATCATAGCACCAAAATCTGGGGAAACGGCCTCCTGTCCTCTGGGTCAGATTCTGAGTGACCTTGAGCTCTAGTCTATGGCTGCTCTAGATGCTCTTGCTCTTCCCATTTCAGGGCTTTATTCCCAGGGTTCTAGGCTTTGGATCTAGGCGAGGTTCATCAGACCTTCACGTACAACAGCTCTGCCAGTCTTGAAATTATACATATCTTCAAATTCAGAGCATATTCAGCTCAGGTCCTAAGTTAGAGACCTTTCTTAACCAACATAACCTAACACAATGCCCATTACTTTAGGGCCAAAAACTGGTTTCCAGAACCTCCTGAACATGGTTTACTCTCCAATTTAGCTGAGCCCAAGCATCAATCCCTCCTGAAACTAGTTAAGTCTTCCAGATCAAGTTGATTTATTTACCATTGTTTTTCTGCAGGAATTAACTCTCCATCTACATTGCTTGCTTCTTTTTTCCATTATTGTAATCCAGGTGACATGGAAACCTTTCTTAGCACCAGTATGATTTCGGTAATGCTGGTTTCACTATAGCAATGCTTTAAGTTGTACTAAAGGGTTTAGACTCATAGTGTTTAAAAGATGCTGCTGAAAGGAACATTCCTTTTCCTCTTTTTCAAGACACACAGCTCTTTCGCTCTAGCATTGTCATCTTGAATTGGGTGTAATCTGTTTGCCTTTCTGTTCTCTCCTCCCTGTGGGAAGCAGTGTCAGGTTCCACATCTGCCTCCTAAAGCACGTTGGGACAGCCCTCTGCCTTTACCACCCTCACCCATTCCCTCTATCAGCCCGACCCTCACCTCCAGCACCCCACCACCACCACCAGCCTTCTCCAGTTTCTTCCACTTGGCAGCTCTTTCTCTCATCTGCAGGTTTCTAGTACCTGATTGTTTATTGAACTGAAATGAATTTTAACTGCTTGTTTAAGTGACCTGTCAAAAAATGTAGCTTGAAGTGCTCATAAACTCTAAAAATTTATGCACAGGCAGCATCAGACCATTGATTCCTTTTTTATCTTCTTAACCACTCAAACCTGTGGCAACAGGCCAAAGGTAGAAGATTCCAGTTACTGAGCACCAAGGCTTCCTTTGTATTTGACTCCAGGCTGAGCTCACTTGAGCCACAGATCTTTACCCCTTTCTCAGACAGCAACCAAAAGGAACATTCAAGTTATGAAGGACCCACCCAAGTTCTTTTGGGAAAAAAAAACTAAGAACAGGCATTATTTTATGTACCACCAATCCAGCATGGCTGCGTTTTCAGCTGTAGGGCATTCCTACTTCCTGTCCCTTGGCCTTCACATCCTGGAACCCCTATAGGCCCTAGAGAGATTGCGAAAGTTCAGGCTGGAGCACGAACCAGTTCGTATCCCATCCCACGTGTACTTTTTACAATGTAATGCAATGTTGACACTCCATCATGAGGTAGAATCTATATTCCCTCCCCTTACACTTGGGCAGACCTTGGGCAATAGAGTTAGGATGTGATACTGCATAACTTTTGAGCCTGGGTCATAAAAGTCAATATGGTTACTGTCTAGCTCTTTTCAGACATGCATCCTAGGAGTCCTAAGAAGACCTGTAAGAAGTCCAGCTATTCTGAAGCAACCGTACTGGAGAGACCACATAGTGGGAGCATTTAGAGATAGAGGTCAGAGGAGCCCTCAGATCTTTGCATCTTCCCAGGATCAACCACCACACCTGTGAGTGAGTGATGTTTCAAGTTATTCTAGCCCCAGTGTTCAAGCTGCCCCCACAGAGATGAGTCTTCCCTGCTGTGTCCTGAGTTCCCAACCCACAGAATCTGTGAGCATAAGTGGTCATTTTATATCATCGAGCTTTGGAGTCATTTGTTAAACAGCCAAAATATTTAGAAGGGGAGAGGAGGATGTTATTTGCATCTCAAACTATAAAGCAAAACCCACTATTACAAAGGCGATTTTGCAAATAACTGATTCATTATGTGTTGATTTTATTAGTCCTTCTCTGGGTTATGGATTCTTAGAAGATACTGGGTTCGCCTGTAAAGCCTTGGTTACCATTCTGGGTTGGACAGAGTTAGTTCATTGGCCATATGCTCTTCAGCTGAAAGGGACATTGGATATCTCAATTGTAATGTCACTGAGACTTCAAGTAAAATGAACTGGAGATTGCTACCCTGCCAGAGACACTGGAAGGCAATCCTTTTACAAAGGGACATTTTTTGTAAAAAGTCTTTGCTAGATAATAATTGCATGCATTTTCAAGAGTTCCCTTAACTAGAAACCCATTATATGCCCAGAATTGAATGCCATGGAGGATGCATCTTTCCAGACTTCTGTATGATTTTTAATAGTTTTAGCTGTAACAGAAAACTCAATTAAAAATTGCTTTAAACAATAGGAAAATTTAGTTTATATGGCAAGAAGTCCAAAGTAGGACAGCTCCAGAGTTGGTTCATTCAGTGGCTAGACAATGTCATGAAGGATCCAGACCGCTTCCACTTTCTGCTCCACTATCCTCAGTGTGTCCTGCCAGACTAATTCCCCTCTTGGTCCCAACATAGCTGCCACGGTTCCAGGGATCCACATGCAGGCATCGATGGGCATACAGGACAATGACTGGAAAGAGAAAACAGACTATTTCTTCCATTTCTTCACTTACACTATTCATGGTTTACCCTGTGGAACTGCCTATGGGGCCCCTCTGAAGACATGGAATTGGATACCAGGAAGTATGACAGAGGCATCAGCCAACAGTGTATGGTCTAAGCTCAAAATCTGGTTAGGAAAGATAGGACAAACCAAATGAGACACACTGAACAGAATAACTAGATTCCAAATTCTTTCTCACAGTACTTAGTTTCCTCTTGCTGCTTCCTGCTTCCTCATTCTGAGGATGCCATAAGGAATAGTGTCTGTTCACAGTTCTTGCTATAGTGTCCTCAGCTCCTTGGAAGTAATATGTGACTCAGTTAAAAATCTAAGGCTTATCCTTTCCAACAATCACAGGTACAAAGTGCTCATGTACACCGGAGCACCTTTTGTTCTGGGTGAAGTGCACAGATAAAGTAGCATTCCTATCTTGATTGACAGTCCTTGTGGTGAGAGCTGGTTTGCAGGTCATTGCCAGTGGAGAAATGGGAAGACCAAGAGAGAGAAGAAGAGGAAGCATTTATCGAGCCATTAAGAGTAGCTACCATTCATCTTGGAGCAGGGAACTGGCAGGTGAAATGCAGCCAACCACCTTTTTGTATATGGTACGCAACCTAAGAATAGTTTTTACGTTTTTAAGTGACGGAGGCGGGAGGGGAAATCAAAACTATTTCATGGCATGTGACAGTTGTATGAAGTTCAAATTTCGATGTCCATAAATGAAGTTTTTGGAACACAGTCCTTTATTTACATGTTGTCTGTGGCTGCCTTCCCACTACAACAACAGACTTAAGTAGCTGTGACACAGACCAAACGGCCGTGAAACGTAACATTATCTGGTTCTCTGGGTAAAAGCCTGTTGACCCCTGTCTTGGAGTAAAAGCCCTGATGGAGGCCCCAGGCGTTGAGTGGGGCAGTGCCTGGAACCTGCAGAGCAGCCAACCCTCAGCCCCTTTGCAGATGATGCTTTCCCTTCCCCCGTCTGAGCAAGAATGGAGTGTTCTGTCTAACAGATTTAGAAAAGGGTTCTCTGGCTGCCTGCACATTAGAATCACCTGGGGAGCCTTTAAAAATTACCAGTGTTGGTCCCCACCCAGACCAATTAAAGCAAAATCTCTGGGGGTGGGCCCAGGCATCCATGTCTTTTAAAAGCTCCCAGGTGACTGCAAAGTGCAGTCAAGTTAGAGCACTACTGCTAGAGGCTTATTTGCCAAAGTCCAGCCTGGTTTCTGGACCTTTTTCTAAGCAAACACCATCACCCACCCTCGGGCAGGTGTTTTGGGAACATCACGTAAGCACCAAGCTAGGGTGGAGCAGGACAAGAAGACATGGAGAAGCACGCTGTGGTTAACCCCTATCTTTATTTTTACAGGTGTACAACTAAATGACTTCACCTGTGTACAGGTGAGTTCCTGAGGTTTCCCAGGCTAGGGAGTCCTTGCCACCAGAGCTCTCTCCATATTTCATGCCAGCTCTTGGCAGAGAAACCACAATGTCTCTCCTTAATTGCCACTCACTAGTTTATTTCCCTTCACCTAAGAGGGGTACAAACTAGGGCCTGGTCTCTGCCTCACTCAGGGACAGTGTAGATGCACGTCTTTCTTCCTCACACTAGAGACCTCTCTTCTCTTTGGTATGTAATTGAAGATGAGTCACATGCCTTCTTTCTTTATTCACTCACTCAACAGATTTACCGAGTACCAACTTATGATGCATTACAGATTTTGAGAATACAATAATGAGTGAGAGCCCCAAAGGAGCTCATAGAGTAGAGGAAGAGACAGCCAAACAAACCCACTGCTCTTCAATGCCGAAGAGCTATCGTAAGGGGGATCTTCAGGAGGCCTCCAGTACTCTGAGGAGGGAGAGGGGGCATGACCATCTCTCAAAAGGGAGGATATGCTTGGGCAGGTCTTGAAGAATTCCTTCTTAGCTGAAGGAAGGCATTTCATGCTGAAGATAGAGCATTTGTAAAAATGTGGCAGCTGGAAAGAATAAGATGGTGTGCCTGGAGCAGGAGTAGAGGGCTGCCAAGGGTGGGCAGGAGTGGAGGCTTGAGAAGGAAGATGGAGCCACTTGGTAACTGATGGTGGGTTGCAGTTAACATTTGAGATGGCTTATAGTCATGGCGAAGGTATCTTGAATACGTCTGTATATTGGAATCTAGAGTTCCATGATGAGGAAATGGCCCAAGTTGTTACTATGGCTGTATAAGGGTACATGTTCTAGTACTCTATTGACACATGACCAACAACCTCAAAACTTAATAGCTTAAAAGGTCATTTATTTTGTCCACAAATCCAACGTCGACAGAGTTTAGCAAGGACAATTCTCTGCTCCATTCCATATGAGTTGGGATGTTTCAAAGGCTGAAAGCTAGAATAAGCTGAAGGCTCATTCATCCACATGTCCAGCATTTGTTGCCAGCCGGGATTTTAGATGGGGCTATGACCACAGCACCTAAACGTGGCCTCTTCTCATGGCAGCTTAGCTTCATCACAACATGATGTCTGAGTTTCCAAGGGTGAGCACCCCAAGAGAACCAGGCAAAGGCTATATCTACTTTTAAGGCTTAGCTTTGGTGATCACATAGTCTTACTTCTATTCTAGTCACAAGCCCATCCAGGCCCAAGGGGATGGGGCAGAGACCTCACCTTTCAATAAAGGAATATCACGTTCACACTGTAATAAGAGCTTATAATGTGAGGTGGAATACACTGGTGAGGCCTTTGAAAAATACAATCTCATATAACTCTTATTTCTTATTTCACCTTTTGGCAGGATGGTGATAAAACTTTACCTGATGTTCTTAAGCACAAATGATTTAAAAGTTGTTAAATCTTTCTCGTTTATAGCAATGGAAATTTTAAAAAGTCTGAACAAACTTTAATTTTGGGAAGAATCACTTGATAAGCCCCTTTCAATTATGTAAATAGAAAGCAAGAAAGCACATGTGGTTCTGGAGAGATAAAAATCAGACAAAAGTTATTTGTCTGATTACTTTTATTTTTTGCTTGACAAAGTCCTAGGCTCAGTTCTGTAAGACAGAATTTGGCTGCCCTTCCCCCCACATTCCTTAATAGGAACTTAAAAGTTATAGGAAAGTAAGCAAATTTGAAAAGGGCTAAGGAGCTTTCTGGAAAGAAGGGGATTAATACTTTGACCTTTCCTTTAACGTTCCTTTAACGTTCAAAGTTACTACAACAGTTTGGTAAAGATGATTTCTCTATGTTCCTGATCTTTTTGATTATTTCAGATTAGGACATAGCCCCCTACCCTAAACAGGGGAAGGGGGAGATACTGTATTAGGACAACATGGGCTCAACATTATTTGGAAAGACTAAAATACTAGTAATATCAGGAATATTTTATTTATTTTATTACTTTCAAGTATGTAGTACATTAGTTAGACATTTATATAGTTTATAAAATGATCTCCCTAATTGCTCTTTCTCTCCTCTGGCTCTCCACCTAGCCAACGTATTAATGCTAACTGCATTCCCTATGCCATGTTCCCCATCCCTGTGACCATCTATCAACTACTAATTTGTACTTCTTTAACCCTTCACACCCTATTCTCCCAGCCCCCCGACCCCCCTCCCTTCTGTCTGTCACTAGACTGTCCTCTATGTTTATGAGTCTGTTTTTTATTAGTTTGTTCTTTTTGTTCCTTAGATTCCACATATAAGTGAAATCATATGGTATTTGTCTTTCTCTGACTTATTTCACTCAGCATAATAGCCTCTAGGTCCATCCATGTCATTGCAAATGGTAGGATTTCATTTTTTTAATGGCTGAGTAATATTCTAGTGTATGTATGAACCATAACTTCTTTATCCAATCGTCTGTTGGTGGGCATTTAGGTTGCTTACATATCTTGGCTATTGTAAATTGTGCTGCCATGAGTGACTGATAGAAATTAAGAGTTGTACTTCCACCAACCATGCTGAGGATGAAGGAATTTGTCAGAAATTGCAGATCCACTTGTTTAAAAGTTATTCCATGATATATTTTTCCCCCCATTTTTAGAACTTATCACTGCCAGTAACACAAAACTTTGTAGACAGTACTTTAGGCCATGTTAGTGACCTTTCTCTTGGAGGTCCCTCTCATATTGGGATCTACTTTCCTTTGACTCAGGATTCTTAGAAGTAAGAACATGCTAATCCTGTGAAATTATTTATTCCCTCTGTCCACAGAAAGTTTGGTTTCATTTTAGTCTTCAAAACTGGGTGCTTTAATCTCAACGACCAGCGCTTATTTGAAGAGACTGGATCACTCCAGAAGTCAGATATCAGAGAGGATGGAGAGTTCAACAAGGATCATATTTTAAAGCATTCCCCTTAACCACCTTCTGTCCCAAAGGCGCACTCCAATGCCATGAAGGAAGATGTGCCCATGAGAGCCTCGTTTTCAGAGTTGTCCTGCAATGCACCAGAGATCTACTGGGCAGATGTTCATATCTGTTCCCTCGAAAGTGAGCTTGAAAGGGAAACTCCTGTTTGAATTCCAATTTGGAGCCATCAGAACCTTATCAGGAGCATAGTCTAGCTATGCTTTGTCCCACTTGAGCTTGACACTAAAACAAATATCTGTTAGAAGCAACCGCTGTTCCTTAAAACTATGAGCACAGTTCAGGGAAGAGGTTGCTATCAAGCCATCTTCAACAAAGCCATGTATCTATGAGATCTTCATCACTCAAGACTCTAGAAAGTGCTCAGTTGAGAATGCTCTATTTTTACCAACTTGATCCTTAGATTTAATGCCCATCAGGTGATGTTTCACAAAGTTTGTTTGTTTTTGTTGCCTATAACTTATATCCCGAAGAGTCCCTCAATAGGAAATATAGAAATGCAATGCTCATGGGAGAATATTAAAGAGAATAGTCACAGAAGTTTCTCTCCACCTGAGCCTTACACTTTTAATCTAGGAGTTACAAGTTTCACCTCTCTGAAAGAGTAATGAGTCTGTACTCTGGACACCTAGAGCCTCCTACTATTTACTATCAACCACGGCAACCACCTGGACCCACCAAACCCCTGCAAGACAGCATCTAAATGACCCCAGTAGACATCATGGGACTATGTCAGGTCACCAGTGAAGTTAACCTCCCAACTGCACAATACCTATTGATGAGCAGCCTCTGAACATTTACACTTCACCTACAACATTGATTTTGGCAAGGGTGGGGATGTGGCATGGCTGAGAAGAACATATGGTTATAGACTGAGATGTGAAGACAACCAACATCTATTCAACATTTCGTAAGGCAATATTAATACCAAAATAAAATAAAAGGCAATTAAAAGGCTCAAATTTATAACAATCTTTATGTTACTTCACTGAGAATTAGCAACTGTCACCCACCAACATAGTCCCTTATACTGTTGTTTAGAAACAACTATTTAGATTGACAGCAATGACAAGAGGGAATGGCAGCTTGTAGAAGCTAGAGCAAAGAGCCAGGCTTGTGGTTAGTACAGGATAATTATAAGCGGCTTCCTTTAACTAAGCACACAAGAGATGATCTTTTCTGTACCATAAGGGAATTTAAAGATGTGTAAATATTTAGAGCAAGATCGCAAAAGTTAGGCAACACTACACGTTGTTAATTTGCTCTGTAGGATGCATACTTAGGGGCATTTTATAGTCCTCCACATTCTCAAGTTCTCCCAAGGAACACTGACATCACATAGCATTTAAGATCATCTGCACCTGCTGGCTGTTTGTTTGGGGGCTGCCCCAAGCCCAGTTAGCATCCCATGTCCAGCTAAATGTCTGCTCCTGTACCCACAGGAGTGGTTTAGCTGGTGTCCCCTAACTTCAGGTATACCCCAAGCTGAAGTGGGGTCTGTGAAATTCTCAGAAGCTGATATTACTTGTTTTACAAGTTCAGGCAGCAGCATCAAAGCAGTTAAGAAAGCCCAGGTTTACAAGAGTCAGGAGTCAGGCTAAAACAGAATTCACATGGTTCCCAGCATCAGGGAATAAAAACCAGCTGACAGAGCAGAAGGCCTAAATTCCTCCTCTACCAGTAAATAGTTACATTGCTTTGAGAAAGTCCCAGCTGACAAGCCATTTCCTCCCTTCTAAGGTAGAGATAATGTGCTCTATAGTGGAGAATAAGGCAGAAGTATGGAAACCT
Organism: Pteropus vampyrus; assembly: GCF_000151845.1. NCBI lineage: Eukaryota > Metazoa > Chordata > Mammalia > Chiroptera > Pteropodidae > Pteropus > Pteropus vampyrus. The sequence continues at coordinate 1,955,324 of NW_011888894.1, forward strand.
GTCACCATGAAATGCTGAAACTGGGGTCAGGGTCATTTCCTCTTGACGACCTGAACGTTGAACAGAGAAGTATTAGAATTGACAAGGGATGCTGAACCCCCACCAGGTTAAGGGGAAATATAATTGTTTTGGTCCAATTAAGTTTAGTTCATGACTCATTGAGTCTTATTAGAAGAACGATCTTTAAGCTTACAAGAATACTCAAATTCTTCACGCATATTTGTTGACAGTCTGGTACCCAGGTAGCACCTCAGAGACAAGAGGAAGCATTCTCCAGCCTTCATGAATTAGGGAGATGTGGTCCTAAGTGTTCTCTGGTGGCCAGCTACAGCCAATAATGGCCTCTTGCTCCTTCTCAGCTTTCACTCCAGGAATATTCGGTCTGATCTAATAATTAGAGATCTAAGAACAAGAGCGTCCATTTTAGTCCCCTACTGCCCAGAAAAGGAACCAGCACCCTGAACTTCAGACAAAGCTCATGGCAAGATCTGTGCCCATCTCAGTTCTGCTGAGCACCTTCTTTTTCTGAGGCTGCATGGTCTAGGGCCTAAACAGCTGGCTCAGAGGAAGACTGAGTTGGGAGTCCTCAATCATCCATTCAGTATCTGAAGCATTCAGACCTCTACAATCCCAAGAAGAGTTAAAGAAATGGCATCTAGAAGACACTGCCTGGTGTTCAGAGGCCCCGGAATAGCAGCTGCTAGCTGCATTGTTCAGGAGGAAAATGATCTGAATGTGAGGACCTCCTGCAGCTCTCAGTTTAGGTCTCAGGTTCATCTTTTTAATGCCCCATATTGCTTTCTCTTTGACTTGATGGTTCTCACAGAGTTAGGCTGGCCTGATTCTCACAGAAGCAACAATAACCAAGAAACAGCTGTATCACAGACCTGTCCCCCAATTTTCCCAACTTCTGATTCCCATGTCTTATGGAGGTCCTGCCTGTGCTCTCCCCCAACATTGAGTTTCATTGCAAGTGGGGGTGAAGGGGGCAACTTTTGAGACCCTGCTTTCTTATTTTCTGAGTTTGGGTCAATAGGGGCCTAGCAAGCTCCTTCCTGTCCTGTTCTTTTGGATAAAATAATTAGCTTCACCTTGGCTCCCTGAGCCAAAGACGTACTATTCCTAGTATCTTCTGAGGAGGAAAGAAAGGCTTCAAAGCAGAAGAGGGTTCTTTGTGCAAAGAGGAGGCCTCACATGGGGCCAGCGGAAACATGCCAAAGTAGGCTTTCTTGGACGCAGTCTCCTTAGGCTTCAGTAGGATAAAAGAAAAAAGAGAAAGAGAAACAGGAACATCTTCAGGAAGAGGGAACCCAGGGAAAGAACCAACTTTGAAAGCTTGAAAACAACGCCACAGCAACTCCACTGTCCCACCAAGCGCCCCTAGCAGCCAATCCAGGACTACCCGAGCCTAATCACCCTGGGGGCTGTGAGCGACAGTCACCCAAGGACAGAGCCCCCTAAGGCAGCTCACGCCAGCCAGGATCATCCAAGGAGAGAGATACACAACCTGCCTCTTTATACTCCTGCCTTCTGCCCACCCTCCTAGTTAACTAGAACTACAACCACCTGGGCCCTTCCTGCCCTGCCCCCATCAGCCTCCTGTTGAGCTTTCTGGGCTGATGAGAAGCAGCTGAGGTATTCAGTGGCCGAGGCTATGGGCTTTGCTAAGCATGGGGGAGCGGAGGGACTTGGAAACAGTTCTCTGAGGCTCAGCAGCTAAACTTGAACAAGAAAACCATTCATGGGAGGTCTTCACTGGCCTTGGGGGTGGCCAGATGGGAAAGATCTTTCTTGGAGAAAAGCCTGAGAAATCACACGGGGTGACCAACTCGTGTGCCCTGGTTGGCACTGAAAATTCTGCATCTTGGGAGACCCCTCATTTGTGGGCAAACTGGGATGTTGGTCACCCTAGCAGAGGAGATATAGCAACTTCCCCGGGGTTAGGAACCTGGACTGGCCTCCCACAATCGGTAAGGATTGGATAGGGAGCTGTAAGCAAACGTTCTGCATTAATTAAACACTCCTGACTCTTCCTAAACCACTCAACTTTGAAAACTACCTTAGACTTATTCAACTCTCCCTATTTGAGGATGGGAAGCATTGCCTAGCAATCCATTACTCTCAATTCAAATTGTTTTAATTTTTGGTAGGAAGGCTAAGGTTTTGTCATATTTGTTAAACATGTGCCTCTGTGCATTAGTTATGAAAAACTCACTAATTGTGTCAAAAAAAAAAATCAAAGTCACTACAACAATTTAATTAATTATAGGGGACTGACTGCTAAAAAAGGCCAAAATAATCTACCCCATAAGGAAGATGGGTGTGTGCACTGGCACCCGGTTTCAAGATAAGAGCCTAGTCATCCTAGGGGAGGGCTAGTTGTGAGACTAACACACACCGATGTTGCACCCTTCTCCAGCCAAGTGCACACATTGAGAAAACAGCTATGTATGGGTGGGTGTTTACAGTTTGGGTCGTGCCACTAAAGAGCAGAAATACTGGGAGCTCTGGCCTCCTTAGGCACTGAGCACTCACGCTGAAAATGGCCCTAAGATAAATAGGGACTTCTCTCATGGCATGGGATACCACAGCCACACTAGCGTTGTCAGTGCCAAAATGATCCCCACTGGCTTGACTTACCACATCTGTCAGAGATGAAAAGGGAATGTACATTTGAAGGTTTTAGGACTATCTACTCCCATTTACTGATTGCCTGGGTTTTCCACCACTAATACCCTGCCTCATTTTTGTCACTTAAGTTGGGAATGGCAATAAACAAAATTTAAAGAATTTCTCCTCTATTCTTTTGGTTTTTGGAGGGGAGGGGGCTACCTGTAACACACATATTGGTTGATAACTCACTTTAACCGTTGGTTCATGGGTGAACTTCTTTTATTTGTTAAATTATATAACAAACACCAGAGTGCACCATCCAACCCCAAGAGCTAAAACATTACCAATAACTTACATATACCCATATGCTCTTTCTCATCCCAACTTTTTTCTCCCCCATCCCACTCCCAAAGGTGAGCACTAGTCTCAATTTGTTTTTTTCAGTCTTCCCATTGTTTACATATGCAATTAATCATATAGCTATTTAAACCAAAAAGAGTATTGTCTAAGTTTCGCTCACTTTTCACCTTTAGAAAAAAGTTTCATATTAGTAAAGCTATCATATGAAGTCTTTTAGGACTTGCTTATTTCACGTGACATTATTTTACTAATATTTATCCATGGCGATACTCATAGTCCATCAGTTTTCACTGCTGTATGACATTCCGTCATGTGAACACACTGCAATTTATCTGTCCATTTTCTCCTTGATGGTTTCCCAGGTTGTTTTCACTTTTTGAATGCTGCTGTGAACATTCGTCTACCTCCCAGTGACCACATACAGGAGTTTCTCTTGGATGTATGTTTGAGATAAAAATTGGTGGGAAATGCAAATACTCAGCTTGACAAGAGAATGCCAAATAATTGTTTTCCAATCCCGGATACTGTCAGACTTCCTAATTTTTGTTCATCTGGTGCATGTGCAAATCCACAGCATAGTGGTTTGCATTTCCCAGAATGCTGTTGAGCTGGAGCATCTCTTCATGTACTTATTAGTTACACGTATTTCCTCTTCTATGAAGTAGCTGTTCATGTCTTCAGATGTTGTGAGTCTACAGTCTTTTCTCCCAAATAAACTTTATTTTTAAAATAGTTTTAGGTTTACAGAAAAATTGTAAATATAGTACAGAGTTTCCACATGCCCTGCACCAAATTTTCCCTATAATTAATATCTTACGTTCGCATGGTTCGTTCATTACGATTAAAGAGACAATATTGATATATTATAAATAACTGAAGACCACACTCGATTTAAATGTCCTTAGTAGTTACCGAATGTCCTTCTTTTGCTCTAGGATTCCATCCAGGATACCACATTATATTCATTAGCCCTGTTTCCTTACTCTGCTCTTGAGTGTGACAGTTGCCCAGACTGTCCTCGCTTTTGGTAATCTTGACAGTTTTGAGGAGTACTGGTCAGGTATTTTGTAGAATGTGGCCCAATTGGGATTTACCTGATGTTTTTCTCATGATTAGACTTGTGTTTTGTAGTTCTGGAAGGAAGATCACAGAGTTAAATGCTAATCTCATTACATCATGTGAAGGGGACATACTAACGACATGACTTATCCCTGGTGACGTTAACCTTGATCACCTGGTTGTGGTGTTCGTCAGGTCTTAGCACTGTAAAGTTACTCTTTTTCTCCTTTTCATACCGTACTCTTTAGGGGATGAAAATCCGCATGCACAGCCCACATTTAAGGAGTGAGGACTCTGGTAGGTTGAACAATGGCCCTCAAATATGTTTGCGTCCTAATTCCCAGAATTTGTTACCTTGTTTGACAAAAGTGATTCTGTAATTGTTATTAAATTAAGGATCTTGACATGCATAGATTGTCCTGGATTATCTAAATAGATCCTAATTGTAGTCACAAGTGTCCTTATATGAGGGTGCAGAGGGGATTGACACATAGAAAAACAAAGTGATGTGACCACAGAAGCAGAGATTAAAATAATGGGGCTGGCAGCTACCAGCAGCTAGAAGAGGCAAGGAATGGATTACCCCCTAGAGCTTCTGAAGGAAGCACAGACCTGCCAACACCTTGAGTTCAGTTCAGTGGCACTGATTTTGGACCTCTGGACTTCACAATAAGAGAATAGATTTCTGTTGTTTTAAGTCACCAAATTTGTGGTAATTTGTTTCCACCACCACAGGAAACTAATATAAAAAGTTATGTTTCACCTCCTTGAGGATGGAATATCTAAACAAGTAGTTTGGAATTCTACTCAGGAGTTTTTTCTCTTTGCCTCCATTTTTTATTTAATCACTTATTTACATTAGTAAAGACTCATAGATATTCATTTTATGCTTTAGGTTACAATCCAAAATATAATTACTATATTTTGTTGCTCCACATTCTTTTTAAAGACAGAATGTCTTTCTCTGCACAAGTACCCACCATATCTACAGGTGCCTCTGGCAGGTCACATGAGAAGGTTCTAGGGACTAGATGGGAATTTGGAAGGTGTCCATCTAACCTTGGGACTGTGGTCTGAAGGCTGAGCATGCAAACTTTAAAAGATATATAGAGTAACAAACTTGTCATTAAAGCTATAATGCAAAAGACAATATTACATGCAATTACAAAAGAGGTTTTGCATACAAATGAATAAGTGGACAGATAATAACTGTCAAATAATTGTCATTTATTTTAAATACTATAGGTTGTCAAAGAATGTTATGTTTAAGAAGAAAAAGTTATCTCAGGTCTTGCTTGATGTTACTGATGGATTTTAGTCACCCTAGACTAAGCAAGCACAGCAGCTTTGATCTACTTTCTTCACAAATACCTCAAGGGATAGACACTCCCCACCTTTATTTAGTTCTCACTCAAAGAATTTTATGCTCCTTACAGACAAGGTTTTCCTTGTTCTCAGCAGAAGTCTCTTCTGCTTTAAGTTCAATTTTCAGCCTGGGGCAGGCGGGGGATGGGAGGGGAAGAGAGGGACAGAGAGAGACAGAGAGAGAGACAGAGAGAATAATGTGCTTTCAAAAAGTTTTTCGATGCCCAAATTGGGCCGAAGGCAGGAAGGTTTGCAAAGGCAATGGTACTTGAGAGGGGTAAAAGGAAAAGTACCCTTGTCTAAGTACTAGATATACAGGACTTTAATTTCCTTCAAGTGCTATTAGTTTGCTGTGAACAAGCTTGTCAAGTCAAGAACATATTTCTCAAGGAAGAAAGAGATCAAAGCCCAGTATCAGCAGTTAAGAAAGCAGCTTTTGACGTAGGACAGTCCTCGGTTTTGGTGTTGGCTATATCTCTTATCAACATGTCACCTTGGGCAAGTTACCTCTCTAGGTGTCATCTTTCTTATTGGTAAAATAGAGACCATGTCTATGTCACAGGACGTGTGAGGAGCAGATGAAATCACGTGCTTACACAGAACGTGGAAAAATAGGACCACTGCAAAAACAATTTCTATCATATTTTATGGTTTTATTGTTATTTGTTATTGTCATTTAGTAAAGTCATAATAATAGCACAGGCTCTGGAGTCAGAGAAAGTTGGTTTCAAATCCCAGCTCCACCACTATAATCCTTGAGCAAGTTATTTAACCTTTCTGTGCCTCAATTTCCCCATCTGTAAAATGGGGGATGTCTCATAGGATTATTAGGAAGATTACGATTAAATAAAATTAAATTAGTTAAGACACTTTAAGTCACTTAACAGAGGGCTCAGCACATTGAATGAACTCCATAATGTGAACTGCTGTCATAACATTATTATTATGTACTCCATGTCACACCTGTTAATGTGCTTTGGTCCCACTTTGGCCACAACTTCTGAGGGCCTGCAAGCTCAGCCCCAGCCCTGAGTTGACCTTAACCAGACCTGGCAGGGCCCCAATTCCCACTCTCTACCCACTTCTCCCACCACAAAGCTGGGCTCCCAAATTGTCCTCTCTGCCCTAAAACATTATAGCCCAAAACTGCCATCTGCAATCTTCCTTCTAGCTCTGAACAGGAATCCTCAGGTCAAAAACACACCTTCTGCCTTGGCTTTCTGAGTACACCCTTGAGGAGAATGAACTGAGCCCCAACCCACTTTGCTTGGGCTGTGACTCCTTGACCAGCATGCACTAGCCCGCTCTTGGGAGCCTGGCAATATTCTACCTTTACTCTCACCTGCTGGCTAAAGCCCTTCTTTACTTCCCACACACTAGAACGAAGCCCTAGAACTAAGGTCCTACTCTGAACCCCACTGCTTCACCTCAGCCACCCTCACGGTTACTGGCACAAGCTGGCTCATGCTGAAGGTCACCATACCCTCTAAGATTCCGACATCCCAAATGGCACTCACTCTTCAATCCCCCTAGCCCTAGCCCACCCATCTAGCTGACCCCTGCTCTGCTGATAGCCTGCTTGCTTCACAGCTGAGGCACTGAAGGCTAATCATTATCTCAGTTTACCCCCTACAATAACTCTTAAATTGCCTTATCTCATGGATGAGGAAACTGAGCCCCAATGATATTCAGCGATTTGCCCAAAGTCAAGTGACTAACTTCCAGAGAACTTGGGCTCCCCTGACCTCTAGTTCAGGGCCTGCTCAGCTTCCTGTGTCACAGATCCAAAGCTCAAGAGAGCCAGCTCCCTAATTTTCACTTTGGATGAAAATCCAACTTTAAAGGCTTGGCAGGTATCGCTCTTCCTGACTCCCAGGCATTTGGCATTGATCGGTGTATGTTTCCAGAGATACTTTTCTGCAGAGAGGAAAAAAAGAAGGAACATATTTCTATTTGACTAATAAGCATGTAATCTCAAGGACTCTATACATTTTTTAAGCCTTCAAATAGCACAGAGACCTGCACAAGTGAGAGAGACAGGAAAGTGTTGAGTTGGGTGGAAACATACAAATTTTTATTGCAAAGGGGCCCTTTAGGATATAAGTGCTGTTAACATGATCCCAGGAAGAGGGAAGAAGGATTTTCCAAGGCTTTCCCACACTTAGTGACACTCTGTATTGGGGCAGGGTGGGGGTTGGAGCCTTTATGTCTCACAGATCAGAAGCTTTGCCCTAGAGTCCTGTGTGTGCATAGGTAGGCACAATGGAATCAGCCCTGGTGGCCTTGAAAGCCACATTCAACATCATCAGGAGGCTTTGCTATGGCAAAGCATCCAGTTCATGAGTCTGGAGGAAATGAAGATGTCCCCATAGTCCTCATCACCATCAGAAATGACCTTGTTAATTTATTTACATGTAGGCACTTCCATGTATGTTTCATAGGATCGAGAACATTAACTGTTCACTGCTGGATCCCCAGCTCCTACAACAGTGCTCAGCACATGGCAGGTGACCAGTAAATAGTCTTTGAATGCATATATTATAGTTACCAACTCGAACCTTCTGTGTTAGCCACCAGCAAGACAAAGAATACCATACTCCCATTAGTCATGGGATAGGGAAAGCCATGTAGCCAGGTTCAGTCAGCTATCCACTGATCAGAAGTTATTGCCAGGTATAGTCAGTATAGGAGAGGTCAAAGACATCTACCCTACTCACATCTCTACCCAATGTTTTTGATATTTAGTTATTTTTAATAACACTTGTTACAATGAATTTCTTTGACAAATGACCCATCTCATTAAATCCACCAAATATCTTCCCTATCCAAATCTTAGACATAAATAATAATTATTATTATCGGCCAACATTTACTGACTGACCACCATGTGCCATGCATATATCATCTCAGGTTCTTAAAGTAACTCTTAGATTTGTATTATTATCCCTATTGTACTAACGAACACACTAAGGCTTGGAGAAACTGACAACTTGGCCTAGGGCATATAGCTGTTAAGCAAGGAACACAAGAAATGAATGTAGTGACTCTGAAGCCCCTGCTTTTAACCATCATGCTATACTGCCTCTCAAGGGGTCACAAAATAAGTCAATTGTCTTTTTTTCTCTTATGTTAAAATTCCACAAAGAAAGTCATCCAGGTCAATTCTCCTGTCAGAGTTGTTCAGTTATTCGCTGGTAAGCAGCCAAACTGCCTGAGTCGACTTGGTCACTGAGGTCTTCTCTGGATGTACTATCACAGTCAGATCAAAACAGATAAAGTGGTGACCAGCCATGGCAATCCTTAGCTGCCCAAGAATAATGCAGATGGAAGCAACATAGTGAAAGGAAATTGTGTTTTCCAACAACTCCTGATCTTCCTTCTATGGGTCTGCCCTCCCATTCTCTAACCAGTCTTGGGAAGAGATGGGCATAGGTGAATTAATTTACAGGAGTGTTCTGGAGCTCTGGGTACAGGAGTCATTTCCAAGGCCCCTGAGACAATCATCTTAATTATCTTAATGAAACCCTCATTAGGTCATGTGTCCATTCCTCTACCTGGGAAAGACCAGAGCCCACCCGGAATTCTTCCTAATGATATTCTAAATAAAAAAGATACCATGAACTATGGGCTCCTGGCATCCTCCAAGGAAGTGGTTTTCCTGTCATGGTTAAAAAGAAAATCTGTTCTCTCCTGTTAGTTTTGGGTTTCTTGTAATAGCCTGACAGGGGCCATTGTCCCATCCAGCATCCCTCTTTTCCTTTGACCCTTCAGAGCTCACCAGGTCAACCATCACATTAACTGCCAAGACAATGCCATCTCTGTCCCACTGGAGAGGAAGGAATCCAGGGACTCTATCTAAAGGGAGTCATGGTCCTGACTGATTCAGGAAGGATGGAGGTCTGCCAGTGTGCATTTTCTAGAGAAGGGTTTTCTAGGAATCCACTCTCTCAGAAGAGACCCCACACCATTTTCTAGTGGCCACCTCAGGGAAGGCCATGCAATAGCCCTCAGCTTTCCATCAAGGCTAACAGTCCAAACTCAATCTCTCATCTGCTCCATTGGCAGTGCACTCTATTTTGGGTGCCAAGAAAGTGGTACTTGAGCTGAGGTGGGTCAAGCGGAAAGGAAAAGATACATAACTGCAGCTGCACTGAGTCATGACATCAGGGTCTGGAAACCGAAAAAGGCATAGGATGGAGAGAGGGGAGGGGTGTTTGTTTGGAAACCATCTCACAGAGTCCAAATTAAACAGGCTGTTTTTTCAAATCTTCTTTCCATCTCTGCCCCCTTTTTCTACTAATCCTTACCTCTCCTAGGAGTTCTCTCCCTTAACCCAATGTCTCACTTCTATCAGAGTCTAGGGAATTCTTCTTGATCCTCTAGTTTCTTCTAGTTCTTCCTGATTCTGATCCTGAAATGCCCACATAAAATGGGACATCACCTGTCCCATTTTAAAATGCCAATAACAAATTAAGGCCCACATCTTCACTTTGAAGTCTTTCCTGAAAATTACAGCCATCTCCGATTTCTCTCCTTCCTCACCAGTTTTGGAACTTTCTGACTGGATCATTCATTTGAGCACTAAAACCTCTATTCAGGCCAACAGAGACTAAAGCTCTTTCATATTGACTGTTCTCAGATTGTTTCGTGAAAGTATCTTATCTTCCCAGGAAAACTGTAAGATCTTTGGAGTCTAGGACTGGGTCATGCAGTTCTTTTGTATGTGACACTCTATACCTTCATGGTTCTGAATACATAGGAAGTATTTAAATTTATGAGGCTACATGAGTTAAATAGATTTAAAGGAAAGCACACAGAAAAACGTGAGGCTACCGTGCACTCATCAGGACAATGGTTAGTGGTTTCCAATTTCAGGTGAGTAATGCCTAGGATGTGCCCAAGGTATGTGCCAGAATGACACATGGGCCAGTACCTGTTACAACAGGTAAGCTAACAAAATGCTTCAAGGCTGGATTGAGCACACTGCACTTGGAGAGGGAAAAAGTAGGAAGATCCAGACTTCATTTGGACCAAGACTCAACGCCAAACCATAGGCTACCAAAATGATAAATCTTCCCTAGCATAGGTGTCAGGTTCACAAGACTTGCTTCTCATGAGTCCATTTTTGCCCTATTTTATATCTCCATGATCAATTTTCAAGGAACATGTGAGTTTACCTCAACCACTGCCTATGTTCAAAGAAAAAGTGATTAATCAACTCGCATAATCAAACAAAGTAAGTTATGTAATATAGTAATTTAACCTCCACTGCAGGTTAAATTTCAACTCTACTCCCTGGAATTGGAACCCTCTTTATTCTCTCATTAGCACATGTGAACTCTAAGAGGAGGTTTTTCCTTATGGCCTTTCTTGCAGATATTAGCAAGAATGAATTTTCTAGCCACTTGATGAATGGGAGAAATCGGCGACGTGAGAAAAGACAGAGCTCCCCACGGTTCAGTACGAGGTTAATGGGGGACTCTCTGGAGTGTCTGTCGGAGCTGGGAGCGACTTCAGAGAGTGTCTGCTCAAAGGCCGATTCCACAGGCCAACAGCTCAAGACCCCAGGAGACTGCATACCTCCCAAGGTCACACAGCTTGAGACAGTGTTCCTGGAGCGGGGGCTTCAGTCCCCTAACTGCCAGTCCCAAGTTTTCTGAGGACACCAAGAAGAAAAGAATGCAAAGGATAAAAAAGAGAAGTACAAACTCTGGTAAAACTTGATGAGTGAGAAGGACAACGTCCTTTGAGAGCTAACTAAGAACTGTGGAAGGAAAGCCCCACAGAACACCTAGAGCTGGCTGAGAAACTCATAGCTGCTAGAGTAATAAGGAGCACCAGACCCAGTGTATTAGTTTGCAAGGGCTGCCACAACAAAGTACCTCGGACTGGGCGGCTTCAAAACAGAAATTTATTTCTTCGCAGTTCTGGAGATCAAGAGTCTGAGATTGAGGTCAGCGGAGTTGGTTTCTTCTGAGACCTCTGTCCTTGGCTTGCAGATGGCCATCTTCTCCACTGGTCTTCACATGATCTTCCCTCTGTGTGCACCTGTATCCTAAACTCCTCTTCTTATAAGGATACCAGTCATAGTGGATTAGGACCTATCCTAGTGACCTCATTTAAACTTAATTACCTCTTTAAATACCCTGTCCCCAAATATAGTCCTATTCTAAGGTATTGGGGGTTAAGACTTCCACATAGGAATTTGAGAAGGACACAATTCAGACCATAACATCCAGTAATGTTTCTCCTTGAACACAGTAGTGAAGAATTGTCCAAATTCTCCTCCTCCAGCCAAAGGGATCTGGGCCAGTATTGGGGGACACTGACCTAGAAGCTACGTTGGGACTGGAGTCTCTTAGTCTGGCAACCAGAGAAGGACCACAGGACTCCCTGAAGAGTCACATGCCAACTTTTCAGTAGCTACTGCTCTGAACCATTCCATGCACTGTTGTCAGATTCTCCTCACTAATCTCCACAAATTACATGCAAGTACAGGATAAACGAAAGGCTTTCTAGGGGAAATGGGATTCTGCCTTTAGTCCATTCACGTAGAACAGAATTCCTAGGTTAAAGAGCAAGAGGCAAATATGAATGAAAAGAAAGTTCTGCGGCAGCCCTGGCCTGGACCCAGCCCAGCAGAGCCCTCAGGCCCTGAGGTAGGCCAGGCTGCTGCCAGCCCAGCCAGCCTCCACTGAACGGGCAAGCCAGCAGTGGGGCAGCACCTTCCTCTTCTGGCTTCACACTTTCTTCATATTCTTCCCACATCTGCAGCAGCTTCCTGCAGACAAATCTGTTGATGCCTGCCTATGTTTGGATAACCACCAAAGCGAAGAGCAAAACAGTATCTGAATTGGTAGGAAATGCTGTTTTAAGTCTTGAAAATAGTCAGTCTTCCGATTCTCCAAGAAATTGACCATAAAGATAATGCAGAAATTGTATCACTCAGGGCAAAGTGTGTGTTGATTTTTAAAAATGCAGGTGGTAGGAGCTGTGTTATGCCCCACATGGGGGAAGAACTGATAATATGAAACACAAACGGAGCAAAGACAAAACAAAATAAATAAAAACCAATGTGTTCACTTTTAATAAGTGATCTAGGAGAAAGACAGGTTTGCCTAGCACCTACTGGGACTACGAAGTTCAAGGAAATATCGAAAATGTTTTTCTAACCTTGCCTGGACTCACTGATCATTTGCAAATGAGCCTTGTTGACCTACAAATGTGCAGGTCTCTATGAGTAAGATGAAACTTTGGTCACTTGCTATAGCTAAGATCAAATAGCCCCTTGGCTCACATTTGTCAGCCAGGACTAGATAACACTAAACTCAAAGCAAAATGCCAAAACCCACCTACGCTTTTGTATTTACACCCCCTCACAGTTAAAATACTTTTCTTAACAAAGTCAGTGGAGCAGGCCGGTCATACAGCATACCCTCACATTAGTTAAGATGCCTTCCCAACTCAGAGCTGATGACTCTTTAGCTTCCTGTTGATGATTCAGCATCAACCAGTCCCCAGGGCTTTTTATGGGCCTGGCACCAAGCACTACCCCCATGGAAAGCATATGTTCAGGGAATAGCAACTGGTTCCCTGTGGCTGGCACCTCAGGTATAGAAGGTGAAATGTTCCTCTCGACGTCCAACTACACATAAACTCCAAAGAGGGCTGGTTACCACCAGATGTGTGCTATGTAATAATTTAAAAATTAGAAAATCCAAAGTTCACATGTGGAAAACAAATGGAATATAAATATAAAGCATTAATAGAACATACAGACAGAAATGTGTTTTTATATGTGAGTACTTGATAGACGCAGAGTAAAAAGTGAATGATGCTGACTCGTTTGTCCCACACTGGTCCCCATCCTCAGTGGAATAGATGAATGTCCACGGGGCCTTCATCCCCTTGCAGCTAGGTTCCCAGAGGCCACTCCACAGTCTGCCCAGGTGAGCCAAGGAGGTGAGTTTTTCTTGAATGTGGTTTTTCTGCTGGAATGTCAATGATAATTAACATCCACATTGGTTTAATAAAAAAGGTTAGCTTTTCTCCCCCATGTAATCAAAATGAACCTAGATGTCAGAATAAAGAAAATCAAATGCATTCTAGTATATAAATGCAATTTGACATCCACATGACACTGATATTTTTCATAGCAACAGAATGCTAATTGCTCCACAGAAAGTAGATAAGCACTAGTTTTTGGTAATGTTACAATTTTTTTTTCATTCATTAAGGAAAGGCTGCCCACTAGCCAAACTGATGCTATTATCTGAATCAGAGAGAAGATCCAGCCCTGGCACACAATAGCCTTAAGGAAGGAGCAAAGCAGGATGAATCAACCCAACAGTCTAGGACAACAAATCAAAGAAGAGAACAAGGTGTTGGAGAGGTCTAAATATAACCTCCACAGACTGGATGACGGGAAGTCCCAGCCCTGTACAGGAACTGGCCAGCGGCAGGTGAGGAGAACATTCTACCAGGGTGGCACTTCCTGTGCACCCAGCCCAAGCCCCCAGGGCATGCTGATAAGGTAGCTGGCACAGCCCCTCCTCTGCCCAAGTGGAAATGATAGTCCTGGGAAGAGGAGACTGATGTCTGTGGAATTATCAGAATGATAAAAAAAAAAAAATTAAACTATAGATCAAAGAAGCTCGATGAACCCCAAGTAGGATAAAGAAAAGAGATTCACGCTTAGTCTTATCACAGTTAAATTGTTAAAAGACAACAGCAAGAGAAAAATAACTCATACATACAGATATAAAACATGATTAATGGCTGACTTCTCACTATAAAACAATATACTTAAAGAAATACTAAAGGAAGTTCTTCAGGCTGCAAAGAAATGATACAATATAGTAACTCAGATTCACTAGAAGAAATGAAGAGCACCAGAAGTGGAAAAATGTGGGTAAATATAAAAGAGTATGTAAATCTATTTTCCAATTACTCTCTTAACATCTTTAAAAGACCTAAGAATCCCTAACGCAATAATTTTAATGCTGTATTGTTGGGTTTATGAGATATATAGTTGCGATATAGATGACAATAATAGTATAAAGGGAGGGGAGAGGTAATGGAGCTAGGTTGGAACAAAGTTTTAATATTTTAGCAAAATTAAGTTAGTAATCTGAAGTATACTGTGAGAAGTTAAGATATATACTATAATTCTTCAACAATCAATTTTTAAAACCCTCAAATACATTTTTTAAATCAAGAGGAATTAAAATGGTATCCAAAAAATATTTGACACATATAGAAAGAAGTAAACAGGGAGAAGAACAAAAAAGATATAAAACATAGAGAAAACAAATAGCAAAAATGGCTACTCGTAAATACAACCATATTAAAACTGCAATAAATATAAATAAACTAAACACGGAGATTGTGAAACTGGATAAAAAATAGACTTAACTATATGCTGTCTACCAGAGACACACCTTTTAGATCCAAAAACACAAAGAGGCTGAAAATGAAAGAATGGGAAAAGATGTACCATGCAAACAATAACCACAAGAAAACTTGAGTGGCTATATTACTATCAGCTGAAATAGACTTTAAGACCAAAAAAAATCACTAGACATTAAAAGACACTTTCATAATAATAAAAAGAGCAATATATGAGGAAGCTATAATTATAAATGTATTCACAACTAACAACAAAGCCCCAAAATACATGAAGCAAAAACTAACATGACATAATTGAAAAAAGATCATTCAACATAAGTTAGAGCTATCAATAACCCATTCTCAGTAATTGATAGAACGACTTGACAGAAAATGAGAGGACTTTAACAACATTATTTAGCCATTGGCAACAACACAATGGACCTTGAGGGCATTATGTTAAATGAGATAAACCAGAAGGAGAAAGACAAATACTGGGAGGTACCACTTTAATATGGAGTCTAAATAAAAAGTCAAACTCATAGAGACGGAGAGTAGAAAGTGGTTGCCAGAGGCTTCAATGTGAGGTAATAAGGAGAGATCGGTAAAAGGTACAAATTTTTAGCTATAAGATGAATAATGTAGGATCTAATGTAGGGCATGATGACTATGGTTGATAACACTGTATTGTGGAGTTGAAATTGATATTTGCTAAGAGAGAACTTAATGTTCTCATAAAAAAAAATAATATATGAGGTGATGAATGTCTTAATTAACTGGATGGAGAGTATTCTTTCACAATATATATGTACATCAAATCATCACAATATACACTTTAAATAGGGGTGGGGACATTATCCACCAGCTTAAAAAAACAAAAAGAGAGAAGAGAAAATAATCTGGACCGCATGTGGGAAAGTACTGGGTAGAAACTGCAACCACACAGGCCAGAAACACAGAAAAGGTAGGGATGGAGTGACCTGGATTAGACAGAGGAAGTTCTTGAAGGGGCAGGACATAAACTGGGCACTTAAGGGACAGATGAGGAAAAGCATCTGGAATGATGAAAATGAGGAAAATGGGGAAAAAGGAAAAAAATTTTTTATAAAATGACAGTTACATCTAAAGAGTTGGTGGAAGTTTTTCTATGTGATTAGTTATTAATTATGGAAATCTCATGAGGGCCTGGTTCCTTCCTTCTCTCTCTCTCTCTCCTGTTGATGAAAATGCATTTTGCCCAGTATGAAAGCAGAGGGTATCACCCTGTAATTAGCACTTTCGAGAGAGTAAAGGCAGACCTCTGAGGTGGCTCAGAATCATTTTTAAATTATCATTAGCAAATAAGAGTGACTCTCCACAATCCCTCATGGCAGATAAATCATGTGGAAAGGGTTGTGATTCATTCTTCCTCACACTAGAAACCAGGCTCCCTGGCAGGGCAGGACATAGCCCCTGACTTCTCCAGAGCCGTTGACCAAGACTTTCTGGCAGGTTCGATGAGCTTGCTCAGCCCGCCCTCTCCTGAAGACTGCTGGGACTTACAGTAAAGGGCACAGCTCAGGAAGGGAGTGCCTTGTCATATCTGAGGAATTTGAGAATGAGGCATCAAAACCAGAATTCACTGCATCCTTCGTCCACCTTCCACAGAACTTCTTTCCCTAAGGGTCTCATAGGTTCAAACTGTAGGTCCCAGAAGGTTGGCCATGGACCTTATACATCATGTGCCTGTTTCACAGACAAGGAGATAAATCTTGAGGAGTTGACTGATCTGCCCAAGGTCACAGAACTAATGGCTATCAAACTGAGTGGGTCCCAGACTTCCTGGATCTGAGTCAGGACTCCCTCCACTCTGCCTGGTAATGTTAGGCAGATAGGTAGACAAGAGCAACGGGGGAATGAAGGCCCAATCCAGAAACCTCCCTTAGGACCTCCCTGAAATACCCATTTTATGTTTAAAGATTACCATTACATCCTGAAATACAGGGAAGTAAAAACTACGAATCTAACCACTGGTTTAGTCCAGCCATAAGCACCTGCACAGTTAGTACATATACAGACCTTCCTTAACCTTAACTTCATTATACTATCATTATAATATCATACATATGCCCAGAAGTTCATGAATCTAATTATAGCAGACTGAATTCTAGGTAACCTCATGTGCAGTAGACAAAGGGTTATACAACAGCCAAATGTCAATCAAATGACTTCACATGCTAATCATCTAGCACTACCCCGATAACCACCTATCAAGGGCCAATATAAGGTTTACTTTCTGAATTCTATGGTGCTATGGCCATCTCTGGCATAGCCCATTTCTCTCTTGAAACGTACTTTATAAATCCTACTTTTCCTAAAATTCACTGATCTGTAATTCTTTACAGTGTTGACAGAAGGAACCAAGGTCCCCTCAGCATCACCAAGGTAGTGACAGATTTAGATCATTCCCAATGGTAACAGTAATATTAACAGGAGTGGGCATCAGCAAAAGACCAGAAACTAAATATTTTAGGCTTTTTAGCTATTGCAAGTGCTCTCCTCTGCCTTAATAGCTTGAAAGAAGTCATAGACAATTTGTGAATGAATCGTGTGGCTCCTGCTGGGGTATCTACACACTCCTATTTGCACACTAGCCAAATAAAGATAGAGAACTCACTTGCAAAGTGGTCATGGTGAAGGGCCAGTTGAGCTTTTGGCATGTGCCTAAAACACACTTGAGTCCCCTGCCTACTTTTCAATATGCCCAATCCAGTCTGCTTCCTCTGGGAATCTTTTCCCTGTAGATCCTCTAGTTTCTTCTCTCCTATGATCACATATCACTCTGTCCATCTCTCTCATAAACTATATTGTTCTCATGAACATATAACTATCAGATAGGTGTGTTTATCTCTTTGGCTAAGACTTGAGCTCAGGGCTGGCCACTTCTGTTCAGCACTGTGTTCCTGGTGCCTAGAAAAGAATATGTCAAAAAGAAGTCCTCAGTAAGTGTCCATTCGAAAAAGGTGTGTTAGTCCAAAAGAAGAAGGGCATTCCCATTAGACTTTTACGACACAGCAAATGTTCCATATGTTTTATTTTGTTTTGTTTTGATAAATGAATATGCATGATCACCCAGTAGGATGCTAGGCATACACTGGGTACACTTTTGAGCTTCTTTCCAGAAGTCGGTCTGGTAAATTTTGATATTTCCAAACTTATAAAACATCATTCCTCAGGACATTGGGTAAGAAAAAGAAACACATTCAAATTGGAAAGGAAGACTTAAAACTATCTCTATTCACAGATGACATGATCTTGTGTGTTGAAAATTTTAAGAAAACCACTAAAAAACTAGTAGAATTAATAAACAAGTTCAACAAGGTTGCAGGACACAAGATCAAGATACAAAAAAATCAATTATATTTCTATACATTTGCAATAAATAATCTGAAAATTAAACTAAGAAAACAATTCCATTCATAATAGCACCAAAAAGAATAAAATACTTAGGAATAAATTTAACAAAAGAAGTAAAAAACTTGACTCTGAAAACTACAAAACGCTGTTGAAAGAAATTAAATAAAATATAAATAAATGGGAAAACATCCCATGTTCATGTATCAGTAGATTTAACATTGGTAAGATAACAAAACTCCCCAAACTGATTCAATAAAAACCTCTCAGAATCCCATGTAGGATTTTTTTTATAGAAGTTGACAAGATGTTTGTAAAATTCATATAGAGTTTCCAGAATAGCCAAAACAATCCTGAAAAAGAACGAAGTAGGAAAATTCACACTTCTTAATTTCAAAATGTACCACAAAACAATAGTAACCAAGACAGGCTGATATTGGCACAAGGATAGACCTATAGACCAATGAAATAAAATTAATAATCCAGAAATAAACCCATACATATATGGCGAACTGATTTTCCACAAGGGTGACAAGACCACCTGCTGGGGAAAGAAGTCTTTTCAATAAATGGAACTGGATAGCCACATGCAAAGAATAAAGGAGGACCCTTACCCTACAGCAGATGCAAAAAATAACTCAATTGGTCATTAAAGAAATGTAAATCAAAATCACAGTAAGATATCACTTAATATCCACACGGCTGGCTATAAAAAACATTTTAAAAAATAGAAAATAACAAGCATTGGTAAGTAAGTAAAGAAATTAGAATTCTCAGGCATTGCTGGTGGGAATGTAAAATAATACAGCTGCTATGGAAAACAATTTGGTGGTTCCTCAAAAAGATAAACAGAATTACCATATGGCCCAGCAATTCCGCTCCTGAATATATATACTCAAGAGAATTGAAACATATGTCCACATAGAAACTTGTACATGAATATCTATAGCCACATTATTTATATAATAGCCAAAAATGTAGAAATAACTCAAATGTCCATAAACTTATGAATGAATAAACAAAAGCAGCATATACATACAATGGAATATTATTCAACCATAAAAAAGAATGAAATACCAATACATACTCCAACACTAACAAACTTTGAAAATATTATGCTAAATGAAAGAAGTTCATCATATAAGACCACAAATTACATGATTCCAGTCATATGATAGTCTGGAATAGGAAAATCTGTGGAGGCAGAAGTACATTATTGGTTGTTTAGGGCTAGAATGGGGTGGAGAGAGGAGGTCATTGCTAAGGGACACCAGGTTTCTTTTTGAGGTGATAAAATATCATTAAATTGACGGTGGTAATGATTGCACAACTCTGCATTGATACTAAACACCAGTGAATTGTACATTTTAAATGGGTAATTGTATGGTATGTGAATTATATCTTAATACAGCTGTTTAAAAAAATAAAATACTCTAATCCTCCCACACATTTCCATACTCTCACACAAAGCCATGCTTTCTCCAAATCTATGGCTGAAACTTTTAAAAATTGGGTCAGCTCATTCCCTGAGCTGAGGAACTGATTTTTGAGACTTCTGGGCCCTTTCGATAGTTTGAGGTAATTGGTCATTTACACTCAAGGACAAAGTAGTACTTGAATAATTACTAAAGCCACAGTCCTGAATCTCAGAAGTTTGGAGTTTGGAAAAACACATCAACCAAACCAACAACCAGATTTCCATGAAAGGAGGCCTCTGCTTCTGATAACTCTCAAGTACATTCCAGCACACTTCACCCTTCTCTAGCTCCTCCTTTCCCATTTTGGCAAACTTTCTTCCCCCCACCCCATCCTCACTCCAACAAACTCTTGCTTCTGAGGAAAAGCAAGAACATTCCCACCATCCCCTTTCCAACTGAACTCAACTGCCTCCAGCCCACAGCTCACATTGAAGTCCAACTGAACTCTCTGATCTGAGTTAAAAGCTTTGTGTTGTGTGTGTTAAAAAACTGAGATTTTTTGCCCTTTTCCTCCAGCTCAGATTACCTGGTTTCCAAGTGAGCCAACTCTGGGAGAAACCTTTCCAATCAATGCCTTTAGTTGAGATCTAAATGTCTACGCCTCTTACTGCAGAGGAATAAGAAACAGACCAGAGGAAAAACATGTTACAATACAGTTATTGCATTATTTCTTTATAATCAAAGTCTCCCTATAATCAAGGGGAGAAGAATGAAAGTTTTCATACTTAACAGATAAATGCTTTGTAGTCTTTGGCTTTTCTTTAAAGAACTCTGAACATACTGCAAACGTTCTCTCAGTCCTGCATATGCCACCCCCTCCTCAAGGAGAGATTTAGAGAAGTAAAACCCATTTCACAGATCCAGAAATGAAGGCAGCAAGTAACCTGATAACTTTTCTGATATCCAAACAAGTTCTTAAGCTACACCTTTCACCCTCAAATCTATTTCCCATGCTTCTTCAAATTTTCCTCCTAGACTTCCACTACCTGCTTTCTCAGGCCAAACCCTGCTTCCACTCAAACCCTCTTCTTCCATGACATGACTACCAAAACCCAGTCCATGCTGATCCTCACTTTTCTGGAATACACAAAATCAAGTCACTGTATCATATTCTTAGCTGTTTTCATATGGATTAAATGTCCTAGCAGAGTGGCACCCTGCCAAAGACTAAATTTGTGTGTGTGGGCGGGTAGGGGAGCTTCTCTTCTGTGGAGGGAAAATTACCTGCTTCTTCAAGGCATTGGCCATGATATGAGGTAAAATAGCCTAGAAAATGTTTATATAAAAGAAAAATATATATACAATTTTTAAGACATGATAAAGAAGAATATCTGTTGAGCTAAAATTAAACTGAACCGAAACCCAATTCAATGGAAATGAAAGGGAATAATCGATATAGAGTATCAGAATGATTGGTTAGTTATTTGTAAAATAAATCAATTTAGATCCTTACCTTATACGACATATCAAAATTTATTTTAGAGTGATTAAAGAGTTAACTGGAAAAAAATTAAATTGTACCTGGTATGATGGTTAATTTTATGTGTCCACTTATCTGGGCCATGGGTTGCTCAAATATTTGACCAAACATTATTCTTGGTGTTTCTGTGAGGGTGTTGTTTGGATGAGGTTAACGTTTATAGTACACTGAGTGAAGCAGATTGTACTCCATAATTTGGATGTGCTTCATTCAATCAGTTGAAGGCTCAAATAGCATAAAAGATTGAATCTCCCCCAACAAGAGAGAATTCTCCTGCCTGATGGATTTTTGAACTAACTGGAATACTGACTCTTCCTGGTTCTACAGCAGCCTGCTGGCCTTCTGAAAATTTCGGACTTAGCAGACTCCATAATTATGTTGAGCCAATTCTTTATAATAAACTTATATACATATCTTATTGTTTCTATTTCTCAGAGAACACCAATATATTGGGGTCGGGGGGAGGGGAATGGTAGAAGAGAACTTCCTAACCTTCAAGGTGATGATAGGAGAAAACTTATGGCAGTAATCTTCAAACCTCACCCCAATCTGTGCCTCAGAATCATCTGGGGGCCCTACCCCACTCCTAAGGGTCTGACTGAATTAGTCTGGAAACAATGCTAAGGCGCGGGTATTTTTTAAAGCTTCCCAGTGATTCTAACACACAGCCAGGTTGACAACCACTGCCTTAAAGGAAAAAAAATTAACATTTGATTACATAAAATGTAATGCCTAGAAAACTTCTAGGTTTAAGATAGTGGACTAAAAACATTCCTTCCTCCTTCTCCCCTCAGAAGTCACCTTAAAACAATAAGGATGAAAAACAAATGCAAACTACACTTCTGATGGAATTAAGGGCCATTTGTAACTCATATTACAGCAGATGGAAGAAGGTAACTGATTAGGTGGAAGAGAAAAGTAAGCACCTAAAGAAAGAGGAGCAATGAGTACAAAATATTTTCTAAGCAGAACTCCAAAATGCTTGGAAACTGGAGACACCTGGAATCACAGAAAGGGAAATAAGGTGTGCGGCTGAAACAGGGAGATTGGTTTTCCTCCTTGAATTATGAGTACCTAGGTACTCAAATGTACAGGTATACCTTGTTTCATTGTGTTTTGCTTTATTGCACTTTGCAGATACTGCATTTTTTTTTTATAAACTGAAGGTTTCTGACAACCCTGCGTAGAGCAAGTCTAGTGGTGCCATTTTTCCAACAAGCTCAGATAATGGTTAGCATTTTTAGCAATAAATATTTTTAAGTAAGGTATGTACATTTTTTTAGACATAATGCTATTACACACTTACAGACTACAGTATACTGTAAACAGAACTTTTATATGCACTTGGAAACCAAAAAATTCATGTGACTCACTTCATTGGGAGAGTCGCTTTATTGCGGTGGTCTGGAACCAAAGCCGCAATAACTCCAAGGTGTGAACATATAAGGAGAAGTAATGTAAGAAAATGGGAAAAAGGTTCGAAGTGACTGCTCCAGCTGGGGCAGATGGAGTGAGCCACCTGAGAGACTTCTGGGGACTGCATTAGAAACATTTGTAAAGACCCCAAGAGATTTATTGCCCATCCCATTGGTTCTAGTGGATCCTCAGAAGTAATTCTGAGGATAGGATTGGCCCCATAGAGGCAGAGGGAAGGATCTCTGGGTGTCTGTGGGCCTCACTATTAAGCCCTTAGATTCAGTGAGACGAAAAGCAACAGACAGTAAGTGGAAGGCTCCAATCACTAAGGAACTCAATATTCCATGACTAATGCTGCCTTCACTTTCTCCTTTTACACAATTCAGAATTTTTTTAAATTTTTCAACAAATATTACTTTGGGAGAGGCTATTTATTTTTATTCTGATAAAATGCACATAACAGAAAATCTACTATTTTAACCATTTACAATGTACAACTCAATGGCATTTAGTACATTCACAGTGTCATAAAACCATTATCACTACATAGTTCCAAAATATTTTTATCATCCCAAGAGAAATCACTTCCTATTGGGAAGTAGTTATTTTTCATTCACTCCTATGAATTTGCCTATTCTGGATTTAAAATATTATATAAGTGAAATCATACAATATGTGGCCTTTCAGTTAGCATGTTTTCTGGGTTCATCCATATATGTAGCATGTGTCAATACTTCATTCCTTTTTACAGCTGAATAATATTCTATTTCATGGATATACCTAATTTTGTTTATCCATTCATCATTCATCAGCTGATAGACATTCGGATTGCCTCCAACAAGTATTACTTTTGCAATCAAGAAAAATATAAAGTTTTGGATTATTGTTTATTTTGTTTTATTCGGGTTACCAAATCTCTTCTATCCATGAGGCAGGAGAAGATTCATGTTCTAGTTCTTTCTTCACTCACCAACCACAGACAAATATCATATTTTTGTGTATTCCTTGGCTTAGAATTTTCTTAATGTTTCCGAAATGTGAATGCATCTTGTAATTTGTTTATTTTTATGGTGGTGTTTCTTTTTCCTTTCTGTAAAGCTATTAATATATTTCATCAATTCAAAAACACTATCAATAGAAGATTCACCATTAGCTTATATACCGCAAAGAAAGGAAAAACAATGGCAATTAAAATATAACCCAATGCTTTTCTACACAGAATTTTTATTTAAACTTATTGCAAGAGCTTTTTCGAAGACTAATTTAACATGAATTTTTATATCACTATCGGGCTTACATACGAAAGAAAGATTAAGTGAAATAAATTAGTTAAGATTTTCCTGAACTTCCTTCACATTCAGGGTCCAACCTTTCTGAATCTCTTTTGACTCAGAGTCATAAATGTCCATATTGTTACATACATATTCTCTTCTGTGGCCTCAAGAGTGTTGGAGATACAACACTTCTTAAAAGAGAACTTCATTATTTTCCCAGTCACTGTCACCCATTCTGCAATGTTTAAAACTGACCTTTCCAGAAGTTAACAGGTTTTCAAATAACCAAATATCCATATTCCTTCCTTAAATGATTTGCTGATTGAAAGTCAAAGGGTAGAAGCTGTCCAGTCATGCCCCCAGGAATGACAGTCAAGTATACATACACATGTATGCACACACCATGACCACTACATCACAATTACCACCTGCTCGACAGCCATTATAAAGCATCATCTTTTGTAAGATTTTGATTTTCTTAGGACATTGCAAGCCAGCAATTAAGGAGTATATTGGAGATCATTCCCTGAGCAATGCCTCCTTGAGAACAAGAAACCGAATGGTATTATAGGGCTAGGTGCTTACAGCACAGCATGTTGAGGTATGTTTGGGGTGAGCATGCACAGTCAGCAAACATGGCTATACATGTGTTGCACGGACAGAAAACAGCAGAGAGTTTAGTGTTTTAATGAGGGTATAATGAGAAAAGTTTGCAGAGGCCATGGAAGTGTCCTCTGTTCAGTTTCAACTGGTCTGGGGTGGTTGGTTGGTTAGTTGGTTGGTTGGTTGGTTGGTTGGTTTTAAACAGTTTTCTTATCTTTACCTTCTGGCCCTGAAGGAAAACTCTCAAACAAGCATTGTTAGTAATCAATCAATTGAACAAGCTTAGCGACTGTTTAGGTAATTCCATAGGCTTTCTCCTAGTTCTTAACCCTTCTGTACCAGCTAGGTAGGCTACACCCTGACCTTTCTAGGAGCAGAATCATCAGGAATTGAAACAAATCAGAGTTGATAAATATTTTTTTAATCTTAGAATCAATGGAATTTGATCTTAATTCTATGAGGAGTTAGAATCAAATCTCCTACTTGTATGATCTTGCTAAAAGAAATGAGAGATAGACAGTCATGTGTCCCATGTGGAGCTTTGCCTCGCGGTAATTAGGGATGTTGTGACCATCAGAGCTTTGGGAAAGACTTAGAAAAACCATCC
>NW_011888894.1:1980408-1984467 GCF_000151845.1 Pteropus vampyrus
TGTTTAGGTAATTCCATAGGCTTTCTCCTAGTTCTTAACCCTTCTGTACCAGCTAGGTAGGCTACACCCTGACCTTTCTAGGAGCAGAATCATCAGGAATTGAAACAAATCAGAGTTGATAAATATTTTTTTAATCTTAGAATCAATGGAATTTGATCTTAATTCTATGAGGAGTTAGAATCAAATCTCCTACTTGTATGATCTTGCTAAAAGAAATGAGAGATAGACAGTCATGTGTCCCATGTGGAGCTTTGCCTCGCGGTAATTAGGGATGTTGTGACCATCAGAGCTTTGGGAAAGACTTAGAAAAACCATCCCAGCTATCCTCACTCTACAGATGAGGACCTGTGAGCCCTCAGAAGTTCAATGACTTGCTGCATCTTTTTCAGACAAAAAGAAAGCCAGTCCTCCTGTGACACACATGTTCATGTACACACACTACACACACAGTCCTAACAGCTAAGTAAAATCATATTACATCTTGCTAGGAAAAATTGTAAAAGATTTTCAAATAGCTAAAAAAGATTACTAGGTCATAAGTGCCTTTCATTATCTTTGAGTAAGTTGCAGAAACTTATAAAAATGCAAATTCCTTGTATCCATAAAAATGCAAAAAAAATTGTGTCTAGTGGAATGCAAGCGATTATTGCCCTCTGGGTAGTCCAGTTAGTATCTCTTTGTAAATGTATTTCAGCATTCCTTATTGCCTATATATGTGTAGTTCTTTAACCCTTTTCCAATTTAGACAAAAAAAAAAGTCCTGCTCACTGCCAGCGTTAATTTAACATCGTACATAGGCATCCTACGTTTTCTAGAATGTGACATTTTTGGCGATCGAGAATTACTATATTTTGTAAACGGAAATACCACTACCGAAACTAGAATGCTATAAATAGAATGATGTCATTTGTTTCCAAAGACTATTGCTATACTAGGACAATGCAAAAATAATAATAAAAGCGAGCTATTTTGTGGCGATCTTTGTGGGTAAGGTTAGAACTGTAATTTGTGAGTTATCTCGGAGTAAATGCTGCAGCCGCAAGCACTGCAGGCGAGAGTATTCATGGGGCAAATGGGAAATTCCCCTTTGAACCAATCGCAGCATCTTACCGATTCCCTCTTTCATTAATGATTTAAATAAAACCTTTTGACATGTACTTGTTTTATATTTATATGAGTCATAGTTTTGTCTTTGAAAAATTATCATACATTATCTGCAGGATAGAATATCAGTCACCCATTAAAAGTTATATTTACAGAGTTCTTTGCTTGAATGACAATAAAACTTTTTAAGAAAATGTATTAGGTGAAGAAGACAAGATACAATATTGAAAAATACAGTGTGTTTCAACTATGTCAAAAATATAAAGAAAATCAAATAGAAAGAAATAAGACAAAATATGAACAGGGATTGCGATACTTAGTACTTAGGTACAACAAGTATGAGTGGCATTTTATTGTTGTTGTTCCTCCTTCTTTATGTCATTCTGCATTTGGCACATTTTTCCAGTGAACATGAACTGTTTTCATAGTCACAAAAAAGATCTTTGAAGAGGAAAGAATAAAATATATCCCATACCCAAAGCAAGACCTAAGACACTGAGAAACAGGTAGAAAAGGGATTAGGAAACAAACAGCACCTGCAAGACAAGAAACAACCAAATGCCTCTACAGGGGAGATGGAACTGGCGGTTTGCCAGGAACCCGAAAAGCCTCGTCATTTCATGGATGTTTTATTTTTCCTTTTTACAAAAGAAAAATGCATGGCTCAGTGTTTTCGCCTAAGAAAATTATTTCTAGACTAATCAACGTAAAATAAATAAAGATTTAAATTTAAATTACATGTATAGCCTGGAAAAACACCTACCCAGCCTTTAATCTCTACCAAGATGCTCATTAGGTAGATAAGTGAGTGCTTATTACCTGTCCCTGTCAGAGATAGTACCAGACCTTTTTTCATCAGGAAACCTACAAGAACCACATTCTGAACCCAGAATTACACTAACCAGAACATTCCAAAATGTTCTGCTTAACAGATGTCAATCACTTGTACGAAAAGACACATGCTACATGAAGATGAAATTTAATGCTCAAATAAAGTAATAAAATGAGTTCATTTATACCCATTTTTATACCCTCCTTTATAATAAAAGTATATACCTATGGTTGTCAGATGCCTTTCTTAGGCCAAAGCTCAGCTCCTACCTACTTCGCCACTCCCCCAGGGGTCGGCTGTGAGGCTGGCCTCTCACAGTTGTCAACACAACATCAAGAGAGGCAAAGGAGAGAAGGCAGTGGTAAAGGTGACTCAGTGAAGTTAAACCCTTCATTTTCCCCAAGGTCCTCCTACATCTGGGCAGGGAGAGGAGGGTTAGCAATGAAATCAATTGTGATTTATTTGTGGACAATTGAAGTCACTCCTTGCTTACTTTTGCCTAAGTAAAAATTAATTCACAGAGAGACGGAGAGGACTCGGGGTGGGGAGTGCAGTAATGAGGCTTGGGGAGGGAAGATATTTGGGAGAATAGGCAGCAAGGTCCCAGGATGCTGAGAGGAAGCTCATACTGACCATTACTCATTTGAGGGTTCACTTACGATATTCATGTTTCTTATTTGCACCACATGCTATGGGCTAAATTGCGTCCCCCCAAAAGTCATGTTGTCCCCAAAAGTCATAAGAAGAGACACCAGAAAACTTGCTTTCTCTCTCCTCGTGCATGCTCAGAGGAAAGGCTTTGCGAGGACAAAGCAAACATTATAAGCCAGGAAGAGAGCTCTCACCAGAAACCAACCTGCCAGACCTTGACCTTGGACTTTCCAACACACAGAACTATGAGAAAATAGATTTCTGTTGTTTGAATACACAGTCTGTGGTATTTCATTATGGCAGCCCTAGCAACCTAAGATACCACTCCTTATGTTCTTAAAAAACCTATAGCTTGGTCAAAACATTCTACACCTATCCCTATTTTATTTTAAAACATTCATATAGGTCTTTTAAAGAGAAAGTTTTAAATTACTTGATTTTATAAAATCAAATAAACTTTAGTAAGCATTTATAATGTGCCAGATATATTATGCTAAACTCTGGATATATAGAGATAATCAAGACATAGCCTCTGACTCAGGGAGCTTACAGTCTAGTGAGCAATCTCCACATGCACAGAATTATATTACAAAATGATAACTGTCACTACTGAGATATACTGGAGGGGCTGGGGAGTGCAGAGGAAGAAACGCACAACTTTGTCTAGCAGAAGCCTTTCTGTAATTGCAGACAAGTTGAATGAAGATGGTTTTTCCACTGGGAGAAAAGGGCAAGGACTTTATAGGACAAAGATATAGCTTGAGCACTGGCATAGAAGAAAAAGACCAATGTCGTAGACCTGCAGCTCTGTACAGCTGAGGTATAAGCAGTGAACTGCCAAATAACCAGAGGCTTGGCTGGAAACGTAGGCAGGAGTCAGATCACCTGGTCACGGTCATTATGAAGGCCAGGAAAGATAGCACAGCAGGCCGGCTAATGCCCTTTACCACGTCGTTATACCTTGTGATATGCCTTGCCAAGAACAGTCATCTAAAGGTACTGTCAGCCACTATAGCAAGTATCATTTTGATTTATTAATGTATAAACTTTTATAATTTATCAGCATTTCTAATGTGATGGCTAATTTTTGTGTCATATTGATTGGCCACAGGGTGTCCAGATTAAGCATTATTTCTAGGTGTATCTGAGAGGGTGTTTCCAGACGAAATTAACAATTGAATTGGTGAACTCAGTAAGGCAGATGTGCCCCATCTCCAATGTGGGTAGGCATTATCTAACCCACTGAGGGCCTGAATAGAATAAAAGTTGGAGGAAGGAAGAATTTACCCCATTTTTCTTGCCTCACTACTTGAGCTGGGACATCTTATCTCATCTTCTCCGGCCCTTAGACTGGGATCTACACCATGGACTCCCCTGATTCTCAGGCCTTCAGACTTGAACTGAACTATACTGCTGGCTTTCCTGGGTCTCCAGATTACAGGTGGCAGGCAGATCATGGGACTTCTTGGTCT
>NW_011888894.1:1985381-1987020 GCF_000151845.1 Pteropus vampyrus
TGGCCTCCGCAAACTTTTCTCATTATACCCTCATTAAAACACTAAACTCTCTGCTGTTTTCTGTCCGTGCAACACATGTATAGCCATGTTTGCTTACTGTGCATGCTCACCCCAAACATACCTCAACATGCTGTGCTGTAAGCACCTAGCCCTATAATACCATGTGGTCTCTTGTTCTCAAGGAGGCACTGCTCAGGGAATGATCCCAGCATACTCCTTAATTGCTGGCTTGCAATGAACGTCCTAAGAAAATCAACTTGGAGTGTTGTTTTGGCTGACACTTGCCAAGTGGCAGGACCCCAGTTAGGGTGGATACAAGGGCAGCCCTGCGAGCTTCCATTGGCAGGTTTGGAAGATGGAGAGCCCAAGAACAGAGGAGAGGGCAGTCAAGGGCAGTCAGTGGCCAGCAAAGATTTAGAGGATTCTTACACATCCATTCTCCCTGTGCCCCTGCACGTGCACGGGCCCACCCATACCCAACTTACACCCTGCTCACCCACACAGCATCTTCCATTCAGCCCATCTCAAAGAAACTAGCAATGCCCAGTCGCACTTTCCCTGGGATGTTTAAATTGAGTTTGCATTTCAAGAGAAAGTTAAGTTGTATTCCATGATTTACTTTACATTACCTCTTCCCCTGGCTGGCGCCAAACTGCTGGAGCCCTCTCCACAAGCCTCTTTTCTTTAAAGCAGGAAGTACCATTTGGCCCAGCCTTAAAGGAGTGATCTTTCTAGCCCCTGGAGGAGCGCCACCTAGATTGGCTCTGGCGCCTCTCTCTGCCCCCTCTGAGCTGAAGGGCCCATAGGGTGGGATGGGGCCGTCTTGCAGGAAGCAGAGGATGGGGACCTAGGAATAACCCTTACTTAAAGCTTGTCTGTACTGGAACTGGCAGAACTGGGTCACGTTTGCTAGGGAAAGACCAATGTCTGGTATTATCACTTTTAGTCTAAAATAGATTAAATGCCCTCTGTGAAGTAGACTAGATAAGTGGCCGTGGGCTCATTGCAACTACTGTTGGCAAGAGAAGAGTAAGGTTTAAGGGGGAGGGGCAAGAGGAATAGCTCTCTTCTTTGCCTCAGTGACCCTGGGAATTTTCAGGTCCATATCAGCAGCAGCTGGTTCAGATTCTTCACTCACCCCACTGCCACCTCCCAGTCACTGCCCAATTGCCAAAACTACAGCCCTGATTAAAGAAAGTTCTGCCCGCTTGCTCTTCCAGGTGGTGTGAGGACAAGCCAAGGGCACTTTGCGAAATTCCAGGCTTGTCTTTGACCCTCACGTCCCCAGTCCTACTCTCCTTTCCTCTAACTCCACAAGACCTGAATTCCCTGATCAAAGATGAAAAACTCAGACACCCCCTAACAATGGTGGACTTTCTGGTGGGAAAAAGAGACAATATTGAGTGGCAGGAGGGCCTCCCCTCCTTCCTTCCAGGCCCACCGTAATAGAAGCTGCCTACTGCTATGGGAACACACCTTGTCTATGGAGCCTGAATTGCTCCGAGTTCTAAGCACAGCCGGAGAGGAGCTCAGTATGGGAAGGGCCCCTTGAGGCTGGACCACAGTGAAGTTAAGCCTGCCACCCTGAGGACAGACGGGCAGGCAGGAAGCACCACAGGGCTTAGGGAAAACGCTAGTC
>NW_011888894.1:1987950-2014322 GCF_000151845.1 Pteropus vampyrus
GTCCTACTCTCCTTTCCTCTAACTCCACAAGACCTGAATTCCCTGATCAAAGATGAAAAACTCAGACACCCCCTAACAATGGTGGACTTTCTGGTGGGAAAAAGAGACAATATTGAGTGGCAGGAGGGCCTCCCCTCCTTCCTTCCAGGCCCACCGTAATAGAAGCTGCCTACTGCTATGGGAACACACCTTGTCTATGGAGCCTGAATTGCTCCGAGTTCTAAGCACAGCCGGAGAGGAGCTCATTATGGGAAGGGCCCCTTGAGGCTGGACCACAGTGAAGTTAAGCCTGCCACCCTGAGGACAGACGGGCAGGCAGGAAGCACCACAGGGCTTAGGGAAAACGCTAGTCCTCTCATTCTGGTCTTCTCTTTCCCACTTTCTCACCTGTTCACCAGAGGCAAAGCTGAGGCAAGGAATTTGGATTTCAAGCAGGCAGTCTGAGATCACTATCAGGTTCAAGTTCCTAAGATTAAACAGGGGTTCCATCCCCAGTCCAGAGACTCCATTTTCTGACCACAGGTCTCACACAAACCTGCTCAGATCTCTGTGGTAAATCTTTACACTAAAGGCCCATGCCCTCTTTGCAATGTGATGTTACCTCTTCTCCCATCAAGAGGTGGAGTCTATGGCCATCCCCTTGCATTTAAGCAATCCTATAACAAGCCTTGATCAATGGAACGTGGATGAAGTGACACTATGTGAGTTCCAGAGCCTAGGCCTTCAGTGACCTTGCAAGCTTCCACCTTTGCTCTCATAGAACGATGTCCCCCAGTCTAGTTTACCCCTGGGTGGGAGGCTACATGGAAAACCAAGACACCCAAGCCAACAGCCAGAACCCTCTGCCAGATGTTTGAATGAGACTAGCTTGGCCCTTCCAGCTGTTCCAGCTGCCCTCTGACTATTCACAGCATTAGTTACCCTGGCACAATCATAGAAGAACTGCCTTGCAACTCACAAAATTGTCAGAAATAATAAGCTGTTGTTGTTTTAAGATACTCATTCTTGGGGTTGTTTATTATGCCACAATAAATAATTGACATTATCACCTTTGCTGTCAACTAGAGCCAAGATACTAGACCCACATGCCCATCCCTGGGCTTCTACCTTACCCCAGTGTGCCCCACTCTCCAGGCCTGGCCTGCTTTTCCCAAGACCCTGTTTTGGTCTGGCAAACCTTTCCCCAGGGCCTGATTCCGAACCAACTTACCCATCCCTTGAGAAACCCACCACCAGTCATTAATCACCAGGAATGGCGAGACTACCTATGCCAGACTCTTTACTGTAGGCTCTGCCTGCTTCCCACCCTGGGGAAATCAACCTGGTGGTCAACTTCTGCCTGAACCACCTTGGAGTCCACCACCCACCTGCTGGCTATATTTAAAGGTCTCCAGTGTCTGCCCCATCCTAGTAGGCCCTTTTCACGCCACATCCACAATTTTTCTCATTGTTATTCTTACCTGTCTAGACAGCTATTGACTAGAGCCTGAATATAAGATCATTATAATGTAATTATACATTATCTGTCTCCCAAACTGTGAATTTTTCAAGGGCAGGAAACGAGTCTTATTTATCACTGAATCTCCAAGATCTTCTTAGTGCCTGGGAAGATGAATGTATGAAGGCAGACAGGCAGGAAGAGAGGGAGGGAGGAAGGTAGGGAGTGAGAGAGAAAAAAGGAAGGAAAGAAGGAAAGATTCAGTAGGACAATGACCTCCCATTACTGTACTTCCCCTTGATCCATGGGAGATACATTCCAAGACTCCTAGTGGATGCCTGAAATCGTGGATAGTGCTGAACCCTATATATACTATGATATTTCCCATATATACATACCTTTTCAGTAGGGGAAACACTTTACAGGTTCTTTTTGGCATATCCCAATTGCCAGCATCACTACTCTTGCACTTTAGGACCATTATTAAGTAAAATAAGGGTGACTTGAACACAAGCATTACTATACTGAGACTGTCAATCTGATAACCAAGATGGCTACTAAATAACTAACAGGGCTGGGAGTGTCTACAGCACTGGACACAAAGGGATGATTCACGTCCCGGGTAGACAGAGTAGGATGGCACGAGATTTCATCACACCACCCAGAATGGCGCCTGATTTAAAACTTATGAATTGTTTATATCTGGAATTTTCCATTTAACCTTTTCAGACCTCAGTTGACCATGGTAACTGAAACCACGGAAAGTGAAACCATGGATAAGGGAGCACTATTATATCTTCACCTCCAACTACTTCTCTCAATAATTTTATGTTACAATAGGTGAAGGGTTAGGCATCCCTCTCTCTAATCCTGGTTTCACAATGCCTGGGGACATACATGCAAAGTTGGATACAAAGCAACTTGGCTAAAGTACAGACTATTTGTATCATTTCTCCAGGGGTGCCCAAGATGAGTGTGGCACAGAACTGAAACAGAGAAATTCGGAGAGAGACCTCAAAGCTACCAGTCTCCACCCATCAGTTTGCTCCCAGGAATCAGTCTGACAGGAAAAGATCCGTCAAAAGATCATTTCACAGAAAATAGTCTAATGACATTTTCAGTGACCTTTCTATGCCATGTTCAAGCAGCCCAATTTGACATCTCTCTTGAGGGAGATATTGTATATGAAAATAGTTTTGTCAGATTGTAATGCCCTATAAAAATGTCAGCTAATTCATTTTTCTTTTATATCATAGGCAACACTAAAGTGTTGCCTACAGCATAAAATAGTAGTTTTAAGTAACTGTCTTTGAAGTCACACAGACCTTAGGTTCAAGTCCTGGCTTCCCCTGAATTAGTCATGTGACCCCAAGCTATTTAGTTTCTATGAGCTTTAATTTTTTTCTTCTGTAAAATGACCCCACAGGTGGTAGTGAGCATCAGAGACAATGCATGTAAAGTTCCCAGCAGAGCACCTGGACTAGAGTAACAGCTCAAAATCAGCTACCATTAATAATAAAAATATAATAAATATTAGCCATCGCTAATCACAGCTTATTGCATACAAGAAAGTTAAACTCTCTTGAGGAAGATAAGATGTCTAATTCTTTCTCCCAGACAAGCCAGGGACTGGGTTGCTAAACAGAGTGGTAGCTTTGATTCCCCCTCAAGGAATCCACTGCCAGTCATCCTCTCTGAAAGACTCAGCAACCCAGAGGCATAGGGCAGAGAAAGGGAGACTCTCAGTTTGTGGCAGCTGAAGGGATACCATGGGAACCAGATGAACTCAAAAAGTTCCAAGTGTAAAGGGGAAGAAGGAGATTAAGGAAATTCGAGAACCCAAAAGGAAAGCTGAAGCTTTGTTTTATTGGATGCTGGAGGCCTCATGTTACCTGTGGCTGGGAATCTGTAAAGGCACCACCAAGCCCTGGGTCCATTCCTCATCTTTCTCCAACCCAGCATTGTGGTCGTAAATGTTTAACAACCAGCTTGGACGGAGTGGCCTATTTGCACATACAGTTTGCTGATATAAAAGATGTGTGATACACACTTTACAAATAATAAAATATCCACAAAGCTAATCCATCCAAAACCTTGGCTTTATGATCATCAACCTCAGGCAAGCACTTAACTTTGCCGTAAACAACTATTTTCTCTGGCCAACTCTCTATTGTGACTATTTCAACTACTCTTCC
Source organism: Pteropus vampyrus (assembly GCF_000151845.1). Taxonomy (NCBI): domain Eukaryota; kingdom Metazoa; phylum Chordata; class Mammalia; order Chiroptera; family Pteropodidae; genus Pteropus; species Pteropus vampyrus. The sequence goes on from NW_011888894.1 coordinate 1,991,584, forward strand.
CTTTCCTCAGACTTTTGATCCTCCCACCTCCTCCCTAGGGCTCAACAGATGACCCTGCCTCCTACTTAGTAAGATATTGTTAGCGCTAAGTTGTGCGTGCGTGCGTGCGTGCGTGTGTGTGTGTGTGTGTGTGTTTTCACCTGAACTCATGTGGAACTTTGCCTACTTTGCTTAAGTTTTCATTTTTTAATTCAGATTTAATTCGATAAAAGTATGCTACCCTTAAGCAAACTTTTACTTACTTAAAAAAAAATTATGCAGTAATCTTTCTTTATGTTCATTGTACAAAATAAGTTAGGGTTTTGATACTCAAATTATTTTTTACAATTTAAGATCTCAATCATGACTTTTTTATTCCAAAAAAGAAAACCTTATGAGATTTTCTTTTTTTTTTTTTTTTTTAGTGGTGACATTGTTTAATGAAATCCAACAAGTTTCAGCTGTACACTTCAACAATAAGGTATATATATATTTACAGTGTGTGTTCACCTCCCATAGTTATATTTCTTTCTGTCGCCACATATTTTGCCCCCTTTACTCCGTCTACCTCTCTCTTCCCCCTCCTCCCTACCCTCTGGCAACCACTGGTCTATTGTCCATGTCCATGAGTCTCTGTTTGTTTGTCCTGTGCATTTGTGCTTTTAGGTTTATATCCCACATATAAGTGATATTAAGTGATTTTCAACTTTTTCTGTGTGGCTTATTTCGCTTAGCATTATTATCTCGAGATCCATACATGTTGTCACAAATGGCAGTATTTCCTCTCTTCTTATGGCTGAGTAATATTCCATTGTATATATGTACCACAGCTTCTTTATCCAATCATCTATCATAGGACACTTCGGATGCTTCCACGTGTGATTTTCTTTAGAATTGTGTAGAAACCAGTATTTTGGCCAATATTCCCTTTTCATATACTTATAGGCCATTTGGATATGTGCATTCATGAAGTACCTATTCAAGTATTTTGCCCATTGCTGGTTGTCTACCTTTTTCTTACTGGTTTGTATGAAATCTTCATAGATTCTAGATATGACTCCTTTATCAGATTGTGTGCATATATACAACCTGTGTGTGTCTGTATATATGTATATAGATATACACATACATATAGTATATGTATATTTATGTATATATATGTGTGTGTGTGATTATATGTATGATTCTGATATATATGTATCATATATATCTCATATATATGTATCATAAATATATATATGATCACAAATATCTTCTCCCACTCTCAGACTTTCTTTTCATTTGTAATGAATGAACAGAAGTTCTTCATTTTACTGCAGTTTTGCTTTAATGGCACCCCTCACCAACTATGCACTGACAAAATGCCTCTGAGCCCCAGGCATATTAGCAGCTGCCTACTGGCTTCACTTAGATTTCTTACAACCCTTAATCTCAATTTATCTATAAATGAATTCATGATTTCCTGGTTCTTCTCTGGGGTTTCCTGTCTTAGCAAGTGGCACCATCATCCTCTCCATGTAGTAGTCAGATTAGAGGCTTATTCTTGACAACTCCTTATATAAAAAGTCCCACTTATAACCAACAAAGGCATACACAATCTGGCCCCCTGTCCCCTCTCTGACCTTATCTGCAAAAACTCTCACTCTTCCTCACTCTTCTCCAACCACACAGGCCTTCTTGCCGACTCTCAAACAAAAAGTATGCTCCAACCCCAGAGTCACTGTATTTGTTTCTTCACTTGGAATGTTCTTTCTTCAAATATCCCAGTGATAGAGCATGAGTGCTCTCGCAATAGGCCTTCCAAACTCCAATTTTCGTTGAAGTTTCCTTTATTAATTTTCACAAAATGCCTGGTCATTTTATGCTAATAAAGGACATCTGTCAGAGCAACTGCTTCCGGTGGTGCTGGCCATGGCTTTGTCATGCCCTCATTGTAATTTGGCTTCTTTCTCTGCCCAATCCTGCTTTCTCTCATCCCTTCCACAGGCAGGAATACCCTGCCCACCAAACTCCATCCCAGTGTCTGGCCCCGGAAACCCAAACGCCAACAACAATAAACTATTATCTCTTACCTGCTTGGTTTATTAGTTGTCTAGCCAATCACTCCAGTATCATTCTTCCCCTTCTAACTCATGCCCCCACAACAACGAAAGAGATCTTTTCAAAACCAAACTCAATCTCATGCCTAAAACCTTCAGTAGTTTTCAGCTGCTCTGAATACAAAACCCAAAACTTTAAACATAAACTAGAAGTTCTTGCATTGAATCAGCCTCTGACTACCTCACTTGCATCAAGTCCTGCCACTGTCCTTTTAATTTTGAAAGAAGAATGTTCCCATCATCCGAAAACTGAGTCTAGTGGAGATGGTTTTAAACATACTGAGAAGAGCCACAAATCACATGGCCTAGAGCTCAACAGGCCCAAGCTATCTTCTTTCAAATAAAGTTTCTTAGGTTTTTCCCTTTACAAAAGCAATGTGTGTTTATTTCATTTAAAAAAAATGCAGAAAAACAGAAGAGAAAGAGAAGCACCCATTGCCAAACAGACTGCCACATTTACATATATTATATATTTTTTAGAGGGCTGTTTTTATTTATATAACTGTGATCATACTATATGTACATATATAGTCTACTTTTATACTTACTATTATTGTATCTTATAATATGTATTTTTGTGAACATCACTTTAATTACACACAATATGCCATAGAATGAACATGTTTTATTTAGCCATCCTTTGAGTACAAGACATTTTGTTCATTTCAATTTATCAATATTATATAGAGAACATATAGAACATCTTTGTGCATAAAACTTAACTTAGATTTCCAGAATTAGGTTTTGGGAGTCAAAGGAGGAGGAAGGGAGAATGGAACATTTTTTGGGAGCTCATATCATTCTTACTCATGCCGACATACTTTAGAACACAGCACAATTCCCAGATATTAGAAGATCACACCTTTGTAGAAGGCACATATTACTGTCTGACCTATCCCTGGATTTTCTGGATGAACCACACCCACAGACACCGGAAGAGGCAGGTCTCTCTTCTACCTCAGGCAGATAAGTTGATTGGATCAAGTTTGAACATGTGACCTGAAATCAGCCAGTCTATTCATTGGCCAGAAAGGAATCATATTCTTATCTTCTTAACAACTGAACTAGGGGACCCAGAGATCATAGGAAATAGATGGTGGGTACTTATAGAGAAAATACCTTAAGTTAAGATGGCCATTCTAGGCCACACACAAGATATGTGAGCAGAAGCAGCTGGTCAGGAGGAAAAAGGAAAAAAGGGGGACATATGTCTAGAAAAGGAGAGAGAGAGAGTGAGAGAGACCTTCGTTTCTGCCAGCGTTCTAGTTCCTACCCCATCCCTGCTCTGTTTCCTGCCCTGTGTTCTGGGAGATACCCTCTGCCTTCCCCGACCCCCAAATAAATTCCATTTATCACTTGATCTAGCTCAAGTAGATTCTCTTCAACCAAAAGCTCATTGATTAATACTTCTTATAGTCGCAGAATATCAGAACTAGAAAGGGTCACTGCATAACAAGCAAACATCTTCTCTACTCAGCAGCAGCCATGAGGACTGTGGGACTGACCTTGTCCCCTGCCCAGAAGTGATCTGCAAGCCAGTCAGAGGAATCTCAGTCACCTCTCCACAGTGATAGGTTCTTCTATCTCCTAACAGTGACAGGTTCCGGAATTGCCTGAACCTTGACCTAAGATGGTCCCATCAGAGCAAATAATCCTCATCTACGTGCTTGTGTCTGTTTTAACAACAACGAGGAGGAGAGAACTCCTTTTAATGTTATGAAAATAGCACATGTTTCCTGAGGAAAAATTTAAATACAGGAAAGGATGGAGAAATAAATGAAAATAGCCTCACTGGTAACCAGGGAAATGCCAAAGAAAACCAATTAGACATCACTTTTCATTCATCAGACTGGCAATTTTTTTTTCCTTGTGATCAAGTGTTGACAAAGTTGTGAGAAATGGATACTTTACTACCGCAATGGGAATACCAATTATTACAGCCCCTCTGGAGGGCAAATTGCCAGTATCAATTGAAATTTAGCATCTTAGGACCCAGTGTTTCTCTATATCTGCCTTGAAGAAACTCCTGTACCTATGCCCAAGAAGTTGTGTTCAAGAATGTTGACTGAAGCATCGTTTGCAATGATGAAAAATTATAAGCAACCTAAATGTCTGTAAAAAGGGAATAGGTAAATCAGCATGATAAAGCCATGCTATGGACTAGCATATTGTAGTTAAGAGTGAAGCAGATTAATGTGTCATAACACCCAACGAGACATGCTGTTGAGTGAAAAATGCAAGTTGCAGAAAAAAATGTACAGTCCAATGTCATTTAAATTTTTTAAAAAGCCACTCATACAAAACGATTTTATTTTCCTCTGTGTGTTTCTATATATGTGTGTGAATGCATTAAAAAAAAAAAAAAAAGCCCCAAATGGAGCAATTGTTGAAGGGGACTTATTTTACTGTTACCAGAAAATAGTAATTTTGCTCAAGAAAAATGCAATAACATATTGTGTAGTTTTACTTTCATAAAATTAAGGTATGTCAAAGTAAGAAATGTCCAAACCTGTGGAGAATTTTTATAAGAGTTTATTTGAGCCAAACCGAAGACATATGCCGGGAAGCAAGATCTCAAATGCTCCAGAGAATAACAGTTTTGCAGCTTCTTTTATGTGTTTGAAATTAAGGAGAGAACATTAGGAAGATTACTTGGAGGTGGGAAAAAGCAAGGCAAAGATTGGATTACAGGATAGTTAACGAGATTGTGTGATCTCTTGAGGGTGGTTAGGGTTTATTTCAAAGGTGTGTTAACCTAGATGCATGGAAACAAAGGACAGAGCTTATTTAAAGCAGCTATATGCCTGGGGCGTGACTGCCCACCATGACCTGCCTAGTTAGAAATTTATGATCAGATCACTCTGTTGGGTTACTTTTCATAGAACTCCTTTTTTCATCCACCAGTCTTAAAAATGTATATGCATATACATATACACAAAAGAAATTTTGGAAAATACACGAAGAACAAAGCAGTAAATAAAATAATCTCTAATCCCACCTCAAATGCTGACCATCTGATCTTTAGAAAAGGGTCAGGGGTCAGCTCAGGGCCACTCAAAGCACACCCATCAGGCTATCAGCTGCCCTTCCACCCACAAGAGAGTTTTGCTCCATTCATCCCAGTAGATCTCCTAATCCAAATGGCACCCTAGACTGCAAAAGTCATGGTGCCCACCTACCATTTGTGATTCAAAATACATAACTCTAAACAAAGTTCTGAATTTTCCCATGACTACTTCAGTGCCTTTTTCAAGCAGTGAATATCAAAATCTTTTTAAACCAATGCTCTCTCTCCCTCTCTTTGTTTGGGTATTTGTTTTGTTTTGCTTTATTCTGTCAGAGGTTTTTGTACCCCTGCTTCTTGGTGCCTTAAACCCACACACAGTCTGCCCGTTGACTAATCCTGCACTGCTCCTCTCCCCACCCCCAAGAAGGCAGGGTCTGCAAAGGCACACCCAGGTTGCCTGCCTCCACCCAGCCCCACATCTATCCCTCCTGTTTCAGCCTTGCCATTGTGTCCCAGGCAAGCTGCAGAACAATGAATTCTTAGCAGATGATGGTCTTGCCCCGTCTCCACGTTCTGAGCCAACCCCAGTTATGCCTGGCATCCGGGAGTCAGCATTTCATAGGCTTCTGTGACATTTGAGAGTTCACATCCCACTTCTTCCAGCATTTGGAGAAGAGAAGGAAGGACAGAGGGCTGCTCTTCCTACCACCAATGAGCTCATCCTTTTCAGAGAGGCAATAAGAAAACTAAATTTCAATCCATGAATCAGGAGGCCTGAACTCATGAAAAAGCATGCATTCCTCAGCTGCCTGACCCGCCCAGCTGACCTTTCTGTAAAAAGAACTAGACTGAGGCTTCCTCCCTAGAATAAAATAACTGATTAAACAAAGAAATACATTTTTCAGTGAAACAAACCTTTCGGGCCATCCACCTGAATCCTTTGATTTCTGTATAGCTTCCAATGTCGTGACATTTCTTTTCCAGACCTCTTGTGGCCTAAGTCACACGTTTCTGAGAGCCCTTCCCAACTTCAACACTTGGGGCAGTATAACCATGAGCAAGTCACTTAACTGCTCTGGGTTTCCGTTTTTCAATCTGCAAACTGGGAACGCTAATTTCTATATTTTTGCATTGTTAAAAAGATTCGCTTTGTGATCCTAGGGCAAAATGCCCCTAAGCATTACTCACTATCTCAAAATAGTGGCTGCCCAACAAACCGTTAGATAAATGGTTCTATAGGATTCGGTTGACCCCTCATCAATATTCACTCCAGATCCAAGCCATTGAGTTGTCATCCCATTCTCCTACCACAGGCTCCTCAGAATGAGGAAGGCTCAGTGTTGTGAGCCACCTGGTCTTTCAAACACAACTGACCATAAGCCTGCCAGCCTATTTCCCTCTAGATTCTCTAACTATGGGCCAGTCTGTCCCGGTTCTCTTTCTAAATTATTGTTTTACATTTATTGTCAAGCATATCTCTGACTTTCTTTTTACTTGTCTCAGTGGGAATTTTGAAGACTTTGGGATCAGAGACTGCAGCGTCTTCTTTCTCCTTTGGCCAGCAGCCATGGTCCTCCACCCTTTGCAAGGCATCTGATTTATCTTTCTACTCTCCAGTCTCTTGTGAGTTTGCTATAAAGATTATGCACTGATTCGAGATCTGAATTTAATCCAGGCTTGGAGTTTCGACCTCTAAGTGCAATCTCCTCTTTGCAGCTTTGTAATAAATGGTATCCGTTGCTATAAAGACTAGCATTGGCATACATTAGTTCTAAATTATCCTAAATTATCCGACTATTCTATAGGCTGGTGATCATCATTCTAGACCTCATCTTTCATGGCACTAAAGACATTAATGTTTAATAATTTTAGAATAGTCGAGAGCCACAGAAAATAGAAAGAAAGCTTTTGGGTCCTTTCTCTGTGATTGCCTCATCTGTTGATCCAAAACTTCTGGAAGGAAAGGGAGAACTATAGAGATAATAAAAAGATTAGTGGTTGCCCAGAGTGGAGGAGCGAGAAGAAATGAATAGGTGAAACATAGAGGATTTTTAGGACAGCAAAAATACTCTATATGATAATATAATGATGGCTATATCGTTATACGTTTGTCCAAACCCATAGAGTGTACATCACCAAACATGAACCCTCAGGTAAATTATGGACTTTGGGTAATAATGATGTGTATCAACGTAGGTTCATCCTTGGTTAAAAAAAAAAAAAAAGTACCATTCTGGTGAATGACATTGATAATGAGGGAGGCCATGGTCGAGTGAGGGCAGAGAGTACATGGGAAATGTCTACATTCTTCTCAATTTTATTGTAAACCTAAAACTTCTTTTAAAAAAACATATGGAAGAGTCATCTGTTGTCTTTTTTGCTCAGCTAAAGAGCTTTCAGGAGGCTACTCAGAGGTAGAAATTCTAGACTTCTACGAGCCTAACCCCAAAGACATTCTACTTCGTTTGCCATAAGGTCCTCATCTCACTTCTTTTTATCCTCCTTTACTCTTTCTCTCCTCCATCTCCTGTTTCCTTCATCAGGGACCTACTTTTCTCCCTTTCTCTTTTTCCATTTTCTATCCTTGTTTGTCATGGTCATTTTTGTCCTCAAGGAGGCTTAAATTGTGTCCTGACTGACGTTCTAGATTAGGGCGGACCCTAAATCCAATGACTAGTGTCATTATAAAGAGGAGAGGACACACAAAGACACAAAGAGGAGAAAGCCATGTGAAGATGGAGGCAGGGTTTGGAGTGATGCAGCCACAAGCCCAGGAATGCAAAGGGCTGTCAGAAGCTGCAAGAAGCCAGGAGAGAGGTATGCAAACAGATTCTTCCTCAGGGCTTCCAGAAAGCACCAGCCCCATCATCGCTTTGATTTCTGAATTCTAACCTCTCTGTGAGAGAATAAATTTCTGTTGTTTTAAGCTAAAAAATAAAATAAAGTCAACAGTGATCGATTATGGTGATGGTTGCACAATTCTGTGACTATACTAAAAAACATTAAATTGTTTACTTCAAGTGGGTGAATTATATGGTACATGAATTATATCTCAATAAAGTTGTTACTTTAAAAACTTATGTCCTGACCCGCCACTAGCCTCGTTTGCTCCCACTTTCAGGACCAGCTTCAGGGACTTCAGTACACATTGCTCATAGAGCTGTTTCCTTTAATGGAGCTTCATGGGTTTCTTGCCTACAGAGAACCCAGCCCTGGGGCCTGTCCACCGCGCACATCACCACACCAGATCCATGCGGAAAAGGCGAGAGAGAAGGTGGGGGAGACAGAGACAGACAGAGAGACAGAGAGACAGAGAGATAGAGAGAGACAGACAGACAGACAGAGACAGAGAGAGAGAGAGATTTTAAGGAATTAGTTCACACAGTTGTGGGGGCTGGCAGCCCAAAATCTGTGGGACATGCTAGCAGGCTGGAAATTCCAGAAGAAGTCTAATGTTGCATTCTTGAGTCCAAAGGCAGCCTAGGAACAGAATCCTTTCTTTTCCTGATGACCTCAGTCTTTTCTCTTAAGGCCTTCAACCGATTAGAAGAGGCCCACCCACATTATGGAGAGCCATCTGCTTTACTCAAAGTCTACTGATCTAAATGTTAATTTCATCTAAAAAATACCTTCCCAGCAGCGTCTAGACTGCTGTTTGACCAAACAACTGGGTACTATAGTCTAGCCAAGACGACACATAAAATCAACCATTACACTTTGCATGTTTTTAGGTCTTTAACACTCTTTATAAGTTTTGCATATCTGCTTGTTACACTTATTTATGGACTTATAGTTTTTGTTACTGTTGGAAATAGCATAGATTATTTTTAACTTTATATTGAAGTACAGCATTCATATGATAAAATGTACAGATCATAAACATACAACTTGATAAATTTTCACAAACTTAATCCATTCATAAAACCAGCAAACGGAAAACACAGAACCTTATCAGCAACCTAGAAGTCCCCTTGTGCCCTCTTCCAAGAGTCATCCAACCCCTTCCCAAGAGTAACTACTGTCCTGATTCTAAGATCATAAGTAATTTTACCTGGTGCAGAACTTTACATAAAGCATATCAAGTGTGCTTTTTTGTAACTGATATCTTTCTTAAAAATATGTCCTATTCTGATTATTGTTCTAAATGGGCTCTCAGAATAGACTGGAAAACTTATCAGTACCTTTTTATTCTAAAGTATATCCCTGAGCTTCTTGAGGCAGACCCTCTAATGGCAGGGTTTTAGAGCCTCTGGTGGAAAATGGGGGGGTGGAGGTGACATAATTGCTTATAAAACCTTACTCTTCCATCCTCATGTCCCCCAGGACCCCCGGGAAAGGACTTTGGGGAAGGAATTCTTGGAGAACCTAGCAATACCTGAGGGGCCCTCCAGGACTCCTAAAACTGGACATGACTTTTATAAAACTAGGACTGGGACACAAAGGATTCCAAGGAAGAGTCTGAACTGAAAAGAGAGGGCATATGCAGTAACACAATTGAGGAGAGGGGGATAAAGAGACCAGTTACAACAATGTGGACGGGCTTAAGGGAGAGCAACAGTCCTATGCTATCTCTAGACCTAGTAGGCAACAGCAGGGAGGGAGTGAAACTCAGAGAGACCCACCACTATGAGAGAGAACTGTTAATGAGAGCGTGGCCTTCTGTAGAGAGAGGCAGCCATTGCACACACATGGCCCAGCCACTCCCATGAAGCATTTAGCGTTCTGCTTCTTAGCAGAGGCACATTGATTGGGGTAAGCAAAGTAGAAATTTCTAAGTGGCCTTCTACGTCTTGTCCCATCCCTTGGCCCTAGCGTCAGTTAGTTACCTATTACAGCCAGGGGAATCTGCAGGCTTGTGTTTGTTGGCCCGCAGAGTTGTTTCAGCTATTTGTTCTGTGCAAGACAAGGAAAAGCTGGGTTGAATTTGACCTTCATGTTCCTGGATCAGATGATGGAGGTCACCAAAATCTCCCACAGCACGCATGCACATGCACATACACACACACTCGTACACATATTAAGAGCTATAGTATATTCTACAATTGTTAGTTATTATCAAGGATGCTTTGGCCCAATAAATTGGTATTCAAAAATATAGAGAGATAATTTTGATGTTTCTGAAAGCAATCTGGAATGTAAAGCATGAGGACAAAAGAAAATGAGGGAAATCAAAGAAAGAGGAAATTGTAAAACGGCTTACGACTAGGTAGGACCCATTGTGAATAAAGAAACCAACAAGAAATCTCCAGTAGTTGAGCATCAAAACGGTTTTAAGAATAATGTTCAGTTTAAGGTTACTTTTGTTACTATGATATAAACTCCTCCTCTGACCCCTGTCCCAAGTACTTGGTAAAATCTACTATACACACAAACTTCCTTGTTTGATGGGAGTGTGGACCGCATGGAAATTAAGAACAAGACTGCACTGCACACGTGGAACAAGGCAGAGTTTAGGAGACGATTCTTAAGCTGGAGCAGGCGTTCAGAGTCAGTGGAGACCGCAAGCCTCTCTTCCTCTGTCCCTCCATCGCCACTCTGGCCCACAGCCCCAAGAATCCACAGAAATTTTAGGGAGACCTCTGGACTTCTCAGTTATGAGAAGATGGCTCAAATGAATCTTCTCTCGTTCTTAAAGAATTAGGTGACTTTGGCTGACACTTGGGCAACACTTTCTCTTCTCACTTTATACACTCTGCCTGGAAAAGCTCATCGACTAACACACTTTCAATATTCTTTCAAATCATCATTTCTGGTCTCTGAGCACTGGAGGCATGGAGCCAGCCATTGAGAATTGTGGGTTCTCTGAGAGCATTAGGGGTGGCACTATCCTACCTAAAGCTTAGGCTTCTACCTAGTGACCCACAGGCACTTTTTGCTTAGCTGTCAAAGTGGATCCATGTGCAAAGCCTGCTGGGGGATGAGGGGGAACAGCATGGGGAGATGGGAGATGTACATAGACTTAATGTCCTGCAAGCTGGTCACCAGCCTTCCTCCTCCTGGTGTCCAACTGTGGGGCAAAGTGTACTGGTCACTGTAATGAGAAGGTATCTTTGAAATGAAGGACAAAGCAGGCAACTCCACAGAATATAACAGAATTTATTATATGGTAATTTCTTATGGGAAGATTGGGCTAGAGCAGACAGACAGTTCTACAGTTTTACGCAAATTACTCTTCACTAACAGACCCCTATTACAGTACTTTTTTATAGTATAACTCAGAAACTAATGATTGACAAGACAAAGAGACAAAGAATGCAGTAGCACCGGGGTCCATACCTCCTGCTGGTCTTGTGATAGATTATTGTTTATAACCAATACTATTACCAGTTTGACATTTATCTTGGTTGTCATTCCATTCCGACTATTACTAACAAAAATCTTTATGGCTACCTTTTAAGGAACACAGATAATCATCAACTAGAAAGTTTTGATATTCTTGCTAAAAGGAGTGAAGCTTGTCAAAGGTCACAGCATGAAACTTAAAAAATGAAATGAAATATGGGACACAGAGATGGAGTCAGCTTTGTTCACATCTATATCTGTACACCTAGAATATCCGCATAACTACACACACTCATCTCTTCCATCACATGTTTTGTGCAACAGAAGGAATGATAATTCAAAAAGAACGAGCTTCTCCACCTTTTCCATCCCCCAAATGCTCTTTTCCCTCTTCCCAACACCCCACCAGTCACTCCACCCCATCCCCAAAGTGAAATGAATCCAATGCCATGTAATAACAGTGCCCTCTAGAGGAGTATTTTTCAAATTGCAGTGGTGCCCTCTAAGGGTGTGGCAAATTGCATTTTCCAGAGATAGCAACAGCAGTATCTCTCATTCCACCTTCTCTTCTTACAATGTGACTTTGTCACTCCTTCCATCAAGAGGTGGAGTTTATGTTCTCTCTTCTTCAGCTGGGACAAGTTTGTGATTATGGAGGAAGTGCCAAAGTTAGGCTACCTTCTACCTGATTATCAGCTTTGCAACCCTGAGCTCCCCGTAATCATGGCAGCCACCTGAGGCTGCCATACTGCAAGGAAGCCCAAACTAGCTCATGCAGAAATCCCACATGGACAGCTGATTCAGCCCCACATTATTCTAGCCCCAGCCACTAACTGACTATAACCACTTAGAGACCTAAGTCAGAACAGCCTGCTGAGCCCTTCCCAAATTCCTTCACCACAGAAAACAAGGGAGATAATAAAATGATTGCTGCTGTTTTAGGACACTAAGTTTGGGGATGATTTGTTATTCAGCAATAGAGAACTAGAACAAGGGGTCATTAATTCAATCTAGTATACCGTGACCGATGTTTTTAAAAACGAGAACAGAATAGAATAGAATGGAAGATGTAATAATAAAGATATACATATTATTGAGAAACTTTTTTGATAAATGTGTGTGTTCGTATATGTTGTACTGGATCAAAAAGTAAAATGCATTTTTCCTGTGACCCATATACAAATTTTAAAGTTTTAGCAGGCTAGACTATTATTGCAATCCCAGAAGTTATAAAAACCAAAGCCCATGGAGGCCAATATCATTCATCACAGTGAGTCAAAAGGCTGGAATTCTAGTACTTTGAGAGCACATTATAGGTGAAGCTGTTTAGCTTTAGTATCTAGACTAGAGCGAGAGGCAGAAATATCTTCTGCTTGTGAGAGCAAGAAAGAAGGTGATTCCTAGAGAAGGGATATTCTAAGTGGTTCAGGTGTATTTTTACTATAATACTTGAGTCTTTCAGTAAATATTCTGTTGCATTAATAGAATTTCTGAGAGACGTCAATGGTGTGTTTCTCCATGAAACTCCTGCATCAGAATCACTTGGAGGCTTATGAAATACAGATTCCTGGGCTACTCCCCGAACCTACAATATCGAAGGCATGGGGCCCAAGACCCCGCTCCCCGGTCATTGGCACACTAAAGTTTGAGATCTACTGAGTCACAAGGAGGACCATTCGCAGTGTATTTAAAAGTTAAATTCCCCTAGAAAACGAAGATTAATTCTATCATACAAAGGCCTTTAAGCTGGTCAGAATACTGAGCAGTCTCACTGAGTCATGGAGATAACTGGAAACAGCACTAACTGTCAAGAAACCTCATCCAGGACTACTTTAAAGGGCCACGGCTGGAACTCTTCCATTCAAAAAAAACTGTATTTCTGTGTCTGTGTATCTCTGTGTGTGTATGTCTGAGTGTGTTCTGTAATATATCTATTATACTATACTAATATAATATATACTACGGCTACATACAGATATATGTATAAATTATATTATAGTAATATACCAGATATGCTCAGGTATATTATTATAATAAACATATTATTTTCAGTATATTATGATGTTCGACATCTTAAAAAAAACTTTTCTGGCCAAGGAGAGAGTGCCCCTCCTCAGCAATTCTTAGAGTTAGCAAAGGGCCCAGCCAGGAGCATGCCTGAGATATACAAACTAAGCAATCCAGAGCCAGTCCATACAGAAGCAACATTCCTGTGCCAGAAGCAATATTCCAGAGCCAAGTAGAAAAAAAAAAAAAATCCTAACTGGGCCTTGTGAGTTTTATCAGACTGTCCAGCCTCATCAAACTGGAGACTACACCTATAGCTTAGAGCCCATTGAAATTATTCAAACTAGCCAATCCTAAATTGTTCACCCTGCCCTGCCGTACTCTTCCCACAGAAACCCCAATAAAGGCCATGGGCTAAGCCCTCCCCTCACTCCTGCGTCCTAGCCACCCTGGTGTCTTTTCTATGCGACCCTGCGTGGTATACCATGCTTCCTGTCTCTAGGACCTGTGAGTAAAATAAACTTTGTTTTCCTGAGTCTCTCATCTGTCTCCTCTTGTGGCTGCACCTGACTGACCTACTCATAAAAGAATACAAAACAGTGTCTGTGTGCCTCTCTGTGCTCGTCTATGTCTGAGTGTGTCTGTGTTTGTGTGTGTCTGTCTGAGAGTGTCCGCATGTGTCCGGGTGTGTGTGTGGGCATGGAGTCCTGGGAAAGTCCTTTAGATAAGGTGTTTCCTGAAAAGCTCAAGGAACAGTCCCTATATATTGTCACTTAAAACTTGAGTGTTTTTTTTACACACACACACTGCACACCACCTGCAGACACACGTATACACACTTTGCCTTGATTAGTAGATCCCTAACTTCCTACTGAACGGGACCTCCTACCTTTGTTTCGTCCTTCATTCCCAAAATTCCATTTGTATTAATATAGATTCACTGGCCTAAAAGGAAATTTAGAGATTTTGCAATCCAGTATTTTCTCAAGAAACCTGACAATAATTTTTTTTTTTAAATCATCATCCATTGACAGAATGCAAATAGGGTCATTTGGATTCAACTAAGCAGCCAAAATGATCTCACCGGGGAGTTAAATGCTACACAAAAGGATCCATAGTTTATTCATGTTATTTTTTCTCATACTGTAGTGAAAATATTAGGTAAATCGGTCTTATTGTATGAAGAATGAAAAGTACCAACTATGACAAAAGTGTATCATAAATACAAGAGGCCTAATATAGTGCAGTGCTCATCAAGTAGGTGACAGGCCTCGACCCCACCATGGTTGGTGATCACTGCCTCCCCACACAGCACTCCCTGCACCTTGTGAGCCTGGGGCTAGGTCACCACCCCTTAAAGATAGCTTATAACATAATAACCACAATAGATGTGTGTTTCTATTTTAGTATATGTTTTTAAATACATTAAGAAAAAATATTATCTGCTTCATTTTGAGAGTTTGTTTCAGCTGATTTTAGAAGTTTTAGGATCACTTCACAAAAGAGAAGTTTAGAAACATTGATTTAACCTCATTTTCAGATGGGAAAACTGAGTCTAAGAAGAGGAAAGACCTGTCCAAGATAGGAGGTTCTTCTTTGTTTCAGACTTTCAAGAAAGTCTGGAGAAGATTCGCAGGCATGCTAAGTTTCTCCTGATCTCAAATCCGAGGGGACTTCAGGGCCCCAGAGGGACTAATGGGGCGCTGGGCGCCCTGGGGCAAATCAGAAGAACTGGAGCTGTTGCTGGAATTTTCAAGATGTTAAGTATTCAAAACAGAGATCTGGTTCTTGGGCCTTATTTAGAGAGTTTACTATTTTCTTAATATGCATAACCATCTAGAGAGTTTATAAATCACTTACATAATTAGGTGGGTCTAATTGGTCCGTCCTTAGTCTCCGCGAGACTCGGGAAATGGACACACTCCCACTCGCTGTGACAGTGCTGGCCGAAGCCACAATGACGTCGGATGCATTCAGCTCTGCGGTACACATTGGCATAGTTATACAGACCTCATGGGATAAACAACTGGCTCCAAGGTGACCCGATTTACCTTGAGTTCACCCCCCGGAAGCTGGTGAAAAACTGCCACCTGGTTATAACCTTCCACGCAGCGACCCCTGCTGCCAAGACCTGGAGAAGCACTTGAAAACTCCGGTGCTGAGCTTGGGAGGCACTCTGGCCCTTCTGGTCTCCCTCTACCCAAAGGTCTCGCCCAAGACCTTCACTCGCTCCCAGCAAAGCTCACAGACTGGAGTCAGGTGTTTATGTGGATTCCAGATGTGGATTAGGAGGTGACGCTGCAGAGAAAGTTGGGAAGCGAGGGATGGCCAGAGAGGCACCGCCAGAGAGGCACAGAAGTGGGCACAGGCCTTCAAGGTGAGACCTCTGGCAGAGGGAGTGGTCTCAGACCGTGTAATCTACAGCAGTTATGTTCAAACTTGAAAGACGTGTAGACATCTTTTGAGGAAAAGAAAGTTTTAGGCTGAAGACTCTTTTTGCAGACTTGTCTACTGGCCTATCCAAGACTGGAGGTAGAGAAAACATTTAAATTTATAAGTTTAAAAAATCACTTTGGGGCATCACTTAGTGTCAATGTGATGCTTAACACAGATGTAAATGTGAGCCCTGAAACCACACAGGAGACTCTATTTACAGTTTGGTCATCTGGATAATTGGTCATCTGGATAGTCTATGACAAGCTTTTTTTATAAATCAACAAAATTAAAACACAATATTAAAAATTTATATAGAATGCACGATCTCTAAGAATACACCGAGACCCCCATTAGTTCATAAATCCCAGTTAGAGGAACATTGGGTGGACTGAATTTGAACTTGAATAGATGGCTGTGATCGGAGAATCAAGATGGGCTTGTCAGGTTAAGAGAGCAGTTTGACTGCGGTTTAAAAAAATTGTCCCCCACCCAAGTAAGAGCAAGTTTGAGTTGCTAAACAATGTAGGAGTTACTGGGCCTCACCTTTGGACATCTGGGCCTTGTGATTTTTACAAGACTGCCCTCTCTGCTCCCACTCAGCCTGACCCCAAAAGAGCTACCTCTCTGTGGCCCCAGAATTACCTACAGAGTTCATCCTGCTCCTAGAATCAGGCATGTCCAATGACATCAAGCTTGAGCCATTATATTCCAGAGGCACTTCTGGGCTGCCTGAAGGAGCAGGCAGCAAACCTTTATGCTGGTGCCTGGACATCAAGGTGCAGAAGAGAGAGGGCCCTGCTCTGAGCCTCATAAACTGGATACTGGAGGCCTAGGCAGGGCCTGTCCCCAAGATCCATGCTGCAGCCTCCTGGAAAATGGACGCCTTACTTGAGATGTTCTCTAGTTGCCTAGCTCACTTTCTTTGGCACTTACGAATACTCATAGGCAGAGGTCTACCTACTATTTTGGATAAGGCAAAGTACAATCAATTTGTTATTCACATAGTTATGTTCTATAAATTTGCCACTAACACTGTATTAGTGAATACCAAACTGCTATTCCTAGGGGGAGATACAGGATTAGGTTCCTGTGAGGCTCTGGTCACAACATTTTTGTCGAATGATCAACACATAACCTTTAGTGAATAAATGAATTATTTATTGACCACCAAAAATGTGCCCAGTTCCAATCACATGGTTACTTCATTTACTCCTCACAACAACACAGAAAGGCACTGTTTTTGAAGAAATGAAACAAGTAATCCAATGTCTTCGAACATGCTCATTGGGAACCAACGTGGTTATTAGGATGCCTGGCACTTACCAGGTGCTCAGTTAATGTCACTTCTCTCCCCAGTATGTCAATAGTCTCTAAGGAACAAAGAATATAATGCAGGACCTGCCTCCATTGAGAGGCTTAAGCTCAGGTCACAAGTCTTTCAAGAGAAAAAGCTATTCCAGTGTCTGTCCTTAATCTTTTTCCGTTTCCACTTCATTCATGTGCTCAGAAAAATCAAAGTGAAAAGTCTACCAAAAGCATCCCTGATAATAAAATAACTAATAATTGTAGAGCACTTTATAGTTCTTAACATATTGGCACACGTGTGTGTTTGTGCAGAGAGAGAGAGAGAGAGTTAACAGCAGATTCTCATGATTAACTACTGTAAACAAGTTACCAGGGTGTCTCTTCTATCAGAAGTACTTTGCACCCTCTGGCAATCCCATCAGAACAGAAGCCAAAGCTCCAGTGTGCCCCAATCTGCCTTCGACACTCCAGCTCAGCTCACCTGCTTCCCCAAAGTTACAGAGGAAAGATAATTCTGTTAAATCTTAGAGTGATTTGCATGGGCAGGACAGCAGAAGTGAGTAGGAGGGTGTTTTCTTCAAGTTGAAGGAGGCGAGAAGAAAAAAAATATCCCGTTGTACCAATCAGATTGTCGGTCCCAAGGATAGTGACTCAGGGCAGGCACTGAGCTAGGATGGGCCCACACCCTGGAGAATCAGAATAGCATTCTGTGATCCAAGTGGGAAGGAATGTATCTGCTCAGGAAGCCAGGTGCGGTGAGGCTGTCATTAAGGCAATCTGCCAGAGCTGTGATTACAGATGGATCAACCTGTCAGGATGAGAACTGAAATCCACACGGCCAGCTCCCTGACATGTGGCTGAGTTTTCCTATGCTGCCCATGCTACTCCAACTAGGATATCTGGGCGGTGACATTGCCTTAAAGGCTTTGTGGGGAAAGCACTTGATAGTATAAATAATAATAATTTTAAAGTGTTGTTGAGTGAGCTGCAGTATTACATGAGCTGATCCATCCTCACTCTCTTGCTCATCAATTATGTGATAGAGTGTTCTGACTTAAGAGAATTTTTATATAACCAAGGGAGACATAATTATTGGAGAAAACTTAGAAACTTCATGTAAACTTTCAGAAGAAAATTATCACCATTTATTATCCTATGACCCATATGTAACAAACCTTAACATTTTATTATGTAATTCTTCAAACTTTCTTCTAGGGATATATATGTTGTTTCTTATAAAAAATTAAATCATAATGTACAGAACTCTTCCATTATCTGATTTCTTCACTCGCTCCAAGGTAACATACATCTTTCTATGTTAATAAAAAAAATCCTACAGCATCATTCTTTATGTCTACAGGGTACTCCATTGTATGGTACTTTTATTAGTTATTTAACCAGTTTCTTGTTGTTATACATTTAGTTGCTTGCAAACATGGACTCATAAATGCTGAAGTAAACATCCTTGTTCATGTACCTTGCAAAACATGTCTGATTATTCTCCTAGGTTCCTCCTTTAAAAGGAATTGTCGGGCTAAGGAGTTTTCATGTATTTTTGGGTTTTGATATATATTGCCAATTGGTCTTGCCCTACGAATAAGTCATATCATTTACATCTCAACTATCATTGTAAAATGTTCCTTTCTCTTCTCATTTTCACCTGTGATTGGTTTTATCTTGCTATTTAACAAGTTGAACGGTGACATAAGGATCAGTGATGATTTTACTCTTGGTTTCTTTAATTTTTCGTGAAGCCGAATATTATTACACATGTGTATTAGTTTCCTAGGGCTACTGTAACAAAGCATGACAAACTGGGTGGCTTTAAACAACAGAAAAGGATTGTCTCACAGTTCTGGAGGCTGGAAGTCCAAAGCCAAGGTTTCAGTAGGGCCATGGGCCATGCTCCCTCTGAAGGTTCTAGAAAATGTACAAGCTCCTCTGGCCGTCTATCTTCTCTGGTACTTTCATCTACCACCCAGGGATTTTACAACCTGACTTGGCTTCTTTCTGTTCCCCTTTCCCAAATTTTTCCACTGTGCCCAGCAGAACTCGTTCTGTGTATAATAAATCCCCCAACACTGTCAGTCTTTACACTAAATGTTTCTTTCATCTCCTTACCTTAACTGAAATCTAGACTTCTCCCCTTCAGTCTCCCCTTCTAAAATATTTTTCAGTTCTACAATTCCCATTTCATTTCAATGTAGTTTTTTTCTCATTTCTCCTGCTTTCCTTTTTATTTATGTACTCACCAGTTAGCTTCATTTTTATTTGTCTATGATCCCATTATCTCATCTTTTTTAAAATTTCCTAGAAACCACATTTTCTTGCATTTATCTAAAGAACGATGCAGATGTTATCTGAAATCTTTTGTTTCCTGCCGTAAATCTTTTTCAAAGGTATTTTTTCCTCCACTTATTCTATGTTGTAGTCTCTTTCTTGCAGAGCACTGAATTTTTTATAGATCTCCTGGGTTATTTTTTTTTTCCATCAGTTTACTCATTTCTAAAATGTTAAGGTTTTATTTGAGTCTGGCATTTCTCCTAGAAACTGGGTGGGTTCTTTCTAGCTCCCTCACTCTTTATTTGTAGGCAAAATCTCTTGCCCCTCAGGTTGAAGGATGCAGTGCTGGTTTGGTGATCCAGGTGTCCAACGGGAACAAAGGCCATGGGAATCATGAAAGAGGAATTCTTTGCAAGCATCTTCTACATTTTTAGTGAGGTTGCTGTACTATGTGACACCTGGTAGCTACTTAACATCTACAAGAAATCTTTCAAATTCCAGTGCAGCTTCTGTCACAGCCAGATAATAGGCGGCCCCTTGGCAGCCCACCAGGTCTTCCTTTCCCTCCTCCTCTTACATCCAGCCCAATTTCACCAGGCCAACACCTCTTGTATCCACGAAGGACTTTGCTGTTACTGTAAATGGCTTGCTCCTCAAAAACCACTAAAGGCTTGCTGCCTTGTTACAGCCTCCTGAGTCTCAGTGCCCAACTGCCACCACTGTCTTGAACCCCACTAATCCACAGGGACCACACGAATCCCTGTCAAGAAGCATGAAGATGTAGTAGTTAAGGGTGTAGCCTCCAAAGCCAGACAGCTGGGATGTGAATCCTAGCTTTGCTGCTTGCAAACATGTGAACTTGCACAAGGTACTTAACTTCCCTGTTTCCTCATCTGCAAAATGGAATAAAAGTATTTACCATATAGGATTAGAATGCAGGTTAAATGAATAGATGTTTGCAAAGTACCTAGAATAATGTCTGGCATAGAATAAGCTAGGTGTTCATGAATAAATAAACTTTGCCCACCACCAGACCTATTTCCTCTGTGCCCCAGGATGGTCATGGGGCCCATAGTCTTCTCTATTTATTTCCTTTTTAATTTTTTTATTTGAACTATTTCACATGCACAGGAAAGGGGTGGAGGAAAGAGGAAACAAACTTCATGGCAGGTGGGATGTTCTACTTCTCCATGAAAAACAGGAGTGGCTGAAGACTTACGAACCACACACTATCCTATGTTCAAGTTTAAGTTGTTTGTTGCAATGTGATGCAATATAACTTCTCCTGTGGCTTCAAGCTTTTGGTCAACAACTGCCACCCACACACGCTCCACTATGTCTATGGTACTGAGAGGGATTGTATTAACTAGGGTGGATTCTCATGCAGCATAACAGGGATCAGAAATGAGACAGCCCACATAGAGGAGGAGAGAATGCCACAGAGCAAGGAATTCCAACCAGGATTAAATAAAAGAAATGTAAGCCTTTTGAAATCCCCAGAGAAACTGAGAGGATACTTAGCTACCTAGCATCTGTGAATGAGGGTTCAAGACAATATTATTTAAATTTTAAAGGACAGGCGACCCCAGCAGGGAGAAAGACTTTGCAGACATTCAGCGGCCAATAATGACATTATACACATCTACATGCCTATGCCAAAGTGGTAAGAAATCATAGCATCAGCCCCAATACAGAGTCCCTCATCAGAAAATGAAAGATACCTTCGTGTTTCTTCCTAAATCTCTGCTTAATGAATCATCTTAGTTCAAGTGACAGTCTGGTAACTGTCAGTGCAATGCATTTATTATGCTCTAAATTCTTCATACATTAACTGAACCATCTTTTTCTTTCCACAGGACTACTACTGCCTCATGCAGTTGGCAAGCCTACTATGTGCAGGACATCCCTGGGTTCTACAGGAATTTAGAGCAAAAGTAAGACGTAATTTCTGCAACGTGGATTCACAGTCAGGTGACCATGTAAAACTGAGTGGGATGAAGAGCTAGGAAAAATCATTCCCACAAGTGTTACAGAAATTCAAAGGAGTGGGATAGGTCCTCATGAGTGGGAATATTCCAGGAAGGCCTCTCTCTGGAGAGGTGGGACTGGCCCTGGGACTCAGGGGACAGGTAGGTTTGAGCAGGAGGGAAGATGTTCCATGTTGAATTGTGCCACTGCCTCCTTGGCACAGTCACTCGTTAGCTCACAGTCCCACTTCCAGGAGCAAGAGTTCGAGATTCTCATTTGAGGTCACCCAGTATTTATCAGAACAAGAAAGACCTTACCACTTTCAGGTCTGAAGACCTTCAAAGAGTGGATAAAATTCCTTCTCCTTTAAAAAGTTTGAAAGGGGTTTATTTTGCCATGCTATTTTCTTTCAAGCAACCTTCTCAGTCTCCTTCCTCACACCATACAAGCTGAGAAAAGGAGAATATTGCCGCAGTCCCCCCAAAAATCAATCACTCTGTTGTCCAGAGGGAAAAACTGACCAGGGGAAGGAGGCCAGCCCTGCAGCTCCCTTCTACGCCCTATCAGAGTAGTTTTGAGAGACTGAACATGCACACAGACAATGGCCAGACCATATGTAAAAACAGAACTCTGGCCCACAACCTGCAGCAAACTGTCCAAGAAACCCAATCCCTTATCTACAATAAATCCAGGAAGCCAACCTGCTGTAAATCAGACCGGCAGTAAGCTGGACCGCTATCTCTAATGACAATTCAGGAACCTAAACAATAACTCCTATAACAATCAGCCCAAAATGCCCGAGATTTGACCAATAACTGACAGCTTCCCTAATTTTCGCCCCTGCTTCAATCTTGGGAGCAACCGGAGAAAGACAAATATGCACCCCTAATCAATCACATAGGGTGTCCCGCTTCTAGTTAGCCCATTTACAGCTTCCCCATGCCAATAGCCTCCAATCAGGGCAGATCGAAGCCTTCCCTTTTTTCCACTACAAAGCTTTCCCACTCCTCCTCTGAGTCTCTGCCCAATGCAAATTATGGTGGCTGACTCCCCTACTATATCAAGTTCAGAATAGCCTTTGCTTTTCTTAATCAGTTTGTCTTCATTTATCTCCACAGTCCCAAGGGATGACAATTCCATATGATGTCCAGGTTTCGGGGAATCCAAGGTGCCATCAGGATATGGCAGCTCCAGCGGAGTGGTAATGGGGTAAGGGAAGAGGTGGAGAAGGTATGAGAAATCTGGTGTTAAAACACGCTCGAGGCTCATGTACATACAACGTGCCTGTACTCCAGGCAACTCTTCAAATACCTACTGACTAGCTCCTTCCTTTTTCCTTACCCACCACACACCACCCATACGCAGCCCGCTCT
>NW_011888894.1:2014372-2018784 GCF_000151845.1 Pteropus vampyrus
GACCCCAGCAGGGAGAAAGACTTTGCAGACATTCAGCGGCCAATAATGACATTATACACATCTACATGCCTATGCCAAAGTGGTAAGAAATCATAGCATCAGCCCCAATACAGAGTCCCTCATCAGAAAATGAAAGATACCTTCGTGTTTCTTCCTAAATCTCTGCTTAATGAATCATCTTAGTTCAAGTGACAGTCTGGTAACTGTCAGTGCAATGCATTTATTATGCTCTAAATTCTTCATACATTAACTGAACCATCTTTTTCTTTCCACAGGACTACTACTGCCTCATGCAGTTGGCAAGCCTACTATGTGCAGGACATCCCTGGGTTCTACAGGAATTTAGAGCAAAAGTAAGACGTAATTTCTGCAACGTGGATTCACAGTCAGGTGACCATGTAAAACTGAGTGGGATGAAGAGCTAGGAAAAATCATTCCCACAAGTGTTACAGAAATTCAAAGGAGTGGGATAGGTCCTCATGAGTGGGAATATTCCAGGAAGGCCTCTCTCTGGAGAGGTGGGACTGGCCCTGGGACTCAGGGGACAGGTAGGTTTGAGCAGGAGGGAAGATGTTCCATGTTGAATTGTGCCACTGCCTCCTTGGCACAGTCACTCGTTAGCTCACAGTCCCACTTCCAGGAGCAAGAGTTCGAGATTCTCATTTGAGGTCACCCAGTATTTATCAGAACAAGAAAGACCTTACCACTTTCAGGTCTGAAGACCTTCAAAGAGTGGATAAAATTCCTTCTCCTTTAAAAAGTTTGAAAGGGGTTTATTTTGCCATGCTATTTTCTTTCAAGCAACCTTCTCAGTCTCCTTCCTCACACCATACAAGCTGAGAAAAGGAGAATATTGCCGCAGTCCCCCCAAAAATCAATCACTCTGTTGTCCAGAGGGAAAAACTGACCAGGGGAAGGAGGCCAGCCCTGCAGCTCCCTTCTACGCCCTATCAGAGTAGTTTTGAGAGACTGAACATGCACACAGACAATGGCCAGACCATATGTAAAAACAGAACTCTGGCCCACAACCTGCAGCAAACTGTCCAAGAAACCCAATCCCTTATCTACAATAAATCCAGGAAGCCAACCTGCTGTAAATCAGACCGGCAGTAAGCTGGACCGCTATCTCTAATGACAATTCAGGAACCTAAACAATAACTCCTATAACAATCAGCCCAAAATGCCCGAGATTTGACCAATAACTGACAGCTTCCCTAATTTTCGCCCCTGCTTCAATCTTGGGAGCAACCGGAGAAAGACAAATATGCACCCCTAATCAATCACATAGGGTGTCCCGCTTCTAGTTAGCCCATTTACAGCTTCCCCATGCCAATAGCCTCCAATCAGGGCAGATCGAAGCCTTCCCTTTTTTCCACTACAAAGCTTTCCCACTCCTCCTCTGAGTCTCTGCCCAATGCAAATTATGGTGGCTGACTCCCCTACTATATCAAGTTCAGAATAGCCTTTGCTTTTCTTAATCAGTTTGTCTTCATTTATCTCCACAGTCCCAAGGGATGACAATTCCATATGATGTCCAGGTTTCGGGGAATCCAAGGTGCCATCAGGATATGGCAGCTCCAGCGGAGTGGTAATGGGGTAAGGGAAGAGGTGGAGAAGGTATGAGAAATCTGGTGTTAAAACACGCTCGAGGCTCATGTACATACAACGTGCCTGTACTCCAGGCAACTCTTCAAATACCTACTGACTAGCTCCTTCCTTTTTCCTTACCCACCACACACCACCCATACGCAGCCCGCTCTCTTGTGGTTGTCTAAATGTAATACCTTATATCCTTCATATCTACCCATCAAATATATTTTAGCTTTATTATTCCTGTGTACAAATGATGAAGAAAACCAGCCTTGGCCACTCCCTGTGTCTTACTCCTGTGAAGGATGCACAGTTCCGCTCTGGGTAGCTTGAGATCCTCTCAGGCTAGCACAAGTGAGCCAATTGTGCTAGCATTTGCTTTCCATCTCTTGCCCCTTCATTAAGAATGGGCTCACGTGGCCCCTGCTAAGCAACTCTCCATGCTTCTATTAGGGAGGAATGAAAGTCGTGCTGATTATCTTTCTTATTAATACCAACATAGCCTCAAGTCAGAAGAAGAAATGCATCCCACCCCCTCTGGTGTTCAGATGAAGTCACCTTGAAAGTCTGCTAAGAGTTTAGCTGAAACCTAACGGTCCTGCCTCCTGACCTTAGGTTTTTGACCAGGAGCCACAGGCTGCAGCTGGAGGCCCCAAAGTCCAGTGGGGCTGCTGGTAGGATGACAGCCCCTCACTCCCTTCCTTCGGCACCTCTCACTTACCTCAGCACTGATCTTCTGAATGGCAAGGCCCCCTTCCCAGCTTACGGTGGCTCCCCCTACTCCCCACTAAGTTACATTGATTTCATTACACAAGTAAGCATACAGCTCTCGTTTTTAAAAATTGAAGGCAACCTTTTCATTTCTCTAGGATTAAACAACTCACAGTGATGAGGGTCAGATGAGAAATGAGCTGCCTGTGCTTTCCCTGTTAGATCTGAGATGTCTTGACTTTATGTGAGGTGCCACTGATGTTCTAATATCACCAAGAGTAACCACATCGAGCCTACTAGCATCACTCTTCTTGTTGAACTCAGGTGTATTTTTATTATTTGCACTGCATGGTGTTTAAAATACATAATGCATTCATTGTTTATGGTAAATGAAGTCAGTCTTTGGTGACTCCCTATGTTCCCTCTTAGAACTTCTTTCTGAATCCTTGGTTTTCTCAGGAGCCCAGAGTCCTCATTCTGCCCTCTAACCACCCGCTACCTTCTCACTTATCTTCTAAACCCCGACCCAGTCTAAACGAAACTTCAGAATGGATCTCTCCTCCACTCTTACCCTTCAAAATTTAGTGGTCTGTTTTCCAATTACCAAGAGACTCTCGGTCTCTTTGGTAAAGGGTATCATAGGGAGTAAAGTTGATGAGCATCATAGAGGTGGTCTAACATAATCCCACTCAGGTTACAGATAAAGAAACTGAGTCCTAGAGAAAGGAAGGCCTAAGAGGAGCACAGATCCAAAGACTTCAACCAAAGTTCCCCAAATGGGCCTTCACTGGATGTATGAGAAACAGAGCCCTCTGGGTTAAGAACACATGTGAGAGGCCTTAGGTCCCCTCTTCTAGGCTGAATTGAACACTACCCTACATAAAACCTTCTTAATGGGGTCTCCTCAGCACTGCTCCCAAAGCCTAGCCCACAGCAGCCTCTGAAAATTATTATTATTGTCATTATCATTGTTTTCACTACAACAACCAAAGTAACAAGAGTATAAGAGAGAAATACAGGATTCTCAACAACAATAATTATTCACCTTGTATCTCGGAGATGCTAACTCATGGCCTGCCACCACACCCTTGAGAGTTAATAACATAGTCCACCATTTATATAAGGAAGAAGGAAGGAAGAGGAAGGGGGAGCTGCTCAGTCAGTGATTTAGCTGAAAGATAGATTGTCAGTGGTAGGATCAGAACAAGCAGAGTTTGATGCTCAGCCCATGTTTAAATCTGTAAACCTGTGTTTAACAAAACCTAGACCTGTGACCTACACAATAATTCAGCACAGGACCTTCCATACTCTTTTGACCATTACCAACAGTAAGAAATATGATTTTACATATATTCATTTATAGAGAATGGAATAAAGCTTTCACAAAACAGTCCTTAACCCTTACCATGTTCCAGGCATTCTGATATTTTCTCTTTCATTCTAATCTATTCTGTTTTGTTCTTTAAAGTGCCGGTTGCAATCCCCTAAAAGTATTTCGCCGCACACTGAACTATGACCCATAGTTGGAAAAATATATCTTTAGAGGGAAGAAGAAAGAGCTCTCCCAAAGGAGAGGGGCTGCATGAGATTCTTCCCCAAGAAAGCAGGAAGAAATCCAGTTATGGATGAAAAGAGAAGAAAATTTGTGAAATTAAGATATAATAGCAGAAGTACACCTGCAATAGCATCTCACCTATGTAGAACTTTTGCCCAAAATATTTAACCTGAATCTAAGCAAGCAGGCATAATCGGACAAATTCTGATTGTGAAACATCCTACAAAACAAGAAGCCTGGAAGTCTTCAAAATCTCATTGTCATAAAAGACATGAAAAGACGAGAGATTGCCCTAGATTAAGGGATACCAAAGAGACATGACAACTAAATATAATATGTGATCCTCAATTGGATTCTGGCTGGAGAAAGTTAGAAAAACCCAACCACAAAGTATATTCAAAAGACAATGAGGGAAATTTGAATATGATCTCAAATTAGATGATATTATTGAGTCATGTTAAGTATCTTGGGTGTGATAATGGTATTATGTTATGTAAGACAAGGCCCTTGTTCTTGGAGGTACATACTGAAGTATTTGCGGGGGAAGACTCATAAT